>NW_018405253.1:71944-203366 GCF_002113885.1 Mizuhopecten yessoensis
ATGTAGTACTAATTTTTATGGCAAAAAATAACAAATAACTTATGCTGTTTTTGTGTCAAAAAGTGTCAATATTAACATTATTTTCACTGGAACGTGCTTTACGAAATGTGATTTGTTGTAATAGCCATCAACACAGCCGAAAGGCCAGACATAGTGGCAACGATAGCCCTGTCCCTGGAATAAAAAGAAGACCTACTAATACACAGTCCCAATTAGGGCTAACCGTTATCAAAACACTTCGATCTCGGCGAGATTGTTGACATGACACCGAAAGCAGGTGCGTGCCTTATTTTAATGCTAGTGCGGGCTGATTAAGAGGGGCTCTCGATGACTTCGCGGTTCGGTGAACAAACACAAAAGCAACGTGCTATAGAATCTTGACTGGGGCAGAGTTGCCAATCCCCTCTATATACTGTCCCTGATTCAACTAATCTTCATGATAAAAGTACCAAAAAATGAGGCCAAGAAGGCCTGTATCGCTCACATGGATATCTTAGCAATCACAGCAAAATACTTTAATTTAAGAGTCAGGGTTCGAAATTTACTCTTATTTACACGCAATTTGCGTCAGGATTTTGAGATTTGCGTTTTGATATGGGTTCCAAAACGAAAATACTTGCGTCTGGTATTTTACTGCAGCATGTGTGTATAAATTGTGTCAATATTTCCGGATCATCGATCTATTTGTAACAAGTCTATGGTCAGGACCCGTCGATGTGCCGATCAAAACATAATCTGTAAGTTGTACACATGTGTTCGTGTCTCAATATAGCACAAGTACTAAGTCTCGTTTAGTCTCGGCAATAACGAGTGTCGTTCGGAACATATATATGTGCAGACAGCGTCAAATGTCAAAGCTCAAACGATGATTACAGGTTTTTTTTAAAGAAAATTGGAACCTGACGGCACTGAAGGCACTAAAAAAGTGCATACACTAACAGAACCACCGTCGAAGACTGAAGCTCAGCCTCTCGTACAAATAAAAACAATACAGAAATGGCAGCGTGACCTACATGACAAAGGCTACATTGCCGTTGGATGATTCTTAAATAAAATTTTGACGTCCAAATATTTTGCTTCTTGATTTGTCAATTTGCTTCTAACTTTTGAAACCACAAGCAACAGTTTGCTTGTGGATTTAAAAATTAAATTCAATCCTTGAGAGTACACATAACAAAATTCCCCAATTTGGCTTGCAGGGTGCACACCCTCCTTTTATACACCAATCTGCCTGAAGAGACCTTAAACTGTTTTAATAGCCCTGAATACTCCGCCCAAATTTGGTCGCAATTCCTTGATCAGTATCGAAGGATAGGTATTTAAAAAGAATAACTTTTACTGGTCCCTAGCTAGCTGCCCCTTTTTCCCTAGGGGAGCGGAACCCTCTGTTTATACTTATACCAATGAGTCTCATTGGCCTAAGAATGCTCCAAATGAAATTGAGTTAAAAACCATTTAGCTATTCTAGACCAGTAGTTTTAAATGAAGAGCTGACAAATGACAGACGCTGTGGCACAGTATAATTTCACAAGGTTGCTTCGGCCATGTTAGCAAATGAAAGATAAAACATTGAGTAATGAAAATAAGAGTATAGCATACCTAGAATCTTTCCATATTTGGAAAAGATTTCTTCCATTTCAGCCTTTGTTATTTTGTCATACGGCAAATTTCCGATAAAAACTCGTGACTTCATCAGGTCTGGATCATTCACGTTGGTTTCACTTGTTAGACTTTTTGTATGGACATACCGCGGGAATCGTGGGGGTGTAGGTGACCTAGATGACGATGAGGAAGGTGACACCGAAACCAGCCGGTCATGACTGTCCCTTTTGAAGACCCGACGCTTGTTTTTAGGAATGTTTCTCATTAGCACTGGCTTAGGACTCCTGCTACGACGATTTTTCGGACCTCTTTGTCCTCTGAATGGACTTCGACTTCGACTCCTACGGGCACTTTTGCTCCTTGATCTTTGAGATCCTTCTCTACTCTGACTACGCTTTTTGGGTACTACTCGTCCGAACTGGTCGATACGAGTTGGACTAGTACTACGAGATCGGGACCTCGACCCCATTGTATCAATACAATGACTCTGAAACAGACTACAGCTGAAACACATAACATCATCATGTTAGAATATGTTGATATATATTATTAAAGACATGGTCTGTTTGATCATGAATATATCCGATATTAAACCATGTTCACTAACTTCAATCAGTCTATCTACACTGATAATCTTTACATATACAGTACACTGTTGATACTTTTATTCAATAACTCACAAAATAAACCCTTTGGGGTTTAATATGTTAGGTGAAGCCTTTTTTCTGATCATGTTAGATTTCAGTAGTACACATACTTTATTTTGTAATAGCGAAGATAAGATATTCTTAAAAAATTCCTTTAAATTATGATGGTAGTTAGTCCATATGTAGTTATCATTAGCAGCAGAAAACAAAACAACAGCCAGACTGAACCTTCACTGCTCAACTGGTTGTACCTAGAGCGTATTAATTAATGTCATTCATTTAACTTTATTAATCATATAAGGTGCCAACCTAGCAAACTTAAGGTAAATATATCTGGTCTTTAGGCCCTATGGTCAGAAGCTATATACATTATTATGCATTTGACCCACAGCTAGGGGCCTAAAAATTGTTCCCCCTTAAATCCTTATCAAGTGGCTAGTATACAGGTTACGGTACAAGTTCTTGTTATGTGCCTGGATCCACTTTGATTTGTAGCAATATGTTACAGGAATATGTTGATTTCATAATTTAATTAATATTTTTCAGAATACCAGCAGAAAGAGACCATACACTAAATTTAAGTTTTTAACCGATTTGATCTCTGTGACCTTTAATGTAAGTAAAGATTATTTGTCATAACATGTCTAATTGACATGCATTTATTACAGTCATTGGCCTAAAATCATTAGCTCCAAGCAAGCTTGTTCAATGGAAAAAATTATTAGAGGTTTTTAACAAAATTGATCAATGACAGTCGGTGAAAGGTATATGTATCTGGGTAACATTTCATCAACGAAAGCTACACACAGATCTATGCTGAATATCCTGTCAGCCAGTAGGCATAACGAGTCTGAAGAAGAAATTTTGTTTTGGTAAAATTTGCACTAGATGCTGCGCCCTCGTGTTATATTTTGGGTATTTTGACATGCCAGGAGATTAAACACAGGTCATTTGTCACCAACAGGGATTTTGAAAAGTTTACCAAATTATACCTTAGGGTGTAAATAGGAAGGAAAAAATGCCTTTCATCAATAAACATGCTACATGTATATATTAAAGACAATCATGATCAGGATAAATGTATTACATCGGGAATAGGACAAGTACTCAATTACAAAATCTGGCCACCATGAATATTTATACATCCAAATTCAAACCTACACCATTTTTTGGAAAAATATTACTAATACCAGAAATAAAATTTTCTGCAATACCTTTAAGGAAATAATAGAAGATGCATACCAAAATTGTTAATTCCACTAATAATGATGCTGTCAGACTGCAAAAAACAAAAGCCAAAGAAAATTCCGAAAAAATCCGTAAATCATCAATTATCAGCTATGTCATCCTTCAAAAGAAGCCAGCAAATCCTCGAAAAAGAGAGATGCGAAAAAGGTACCGAAATTATTTCAAACAAAGTGATGAAATTGGAATGAAAGATTCTATAAACATATTTAATGATATATATATCTCTTCTACATCAAAATAGTGCAAGTTACAATATTTGCATTTCTTTTTGGACCCTTTAGATACCAAGTTCACTTCAATAATTATTGAGTTTTGACCAGATAAGACAGGGTTTTAAGATTGGTTCACATTGGGGAACTTTTTTTTTTTACTATGTAAATGGTTAATAAGAATATTTTTGCTACTATCAAAAACATTCCGACTTCCCAACAAAAACCACCAGTGAAAAAAAAGGTTAAGAACTCTTGTGCTTGAAAGTAGACCCATCTCTTTAAAGACAAAATTAAACCAATATTTATAATGTGCCACTTCATAAGCTAGCGTATATTATAGCCCATCACGATGGGATTTTAAAGTGAATCAAAGCATAGATCTCTTCATATTATCATTTTTGTTTGAATACTATAAATACATTTTAAATGCATTACTTTAAAATATTGAAAACTGGAGGAAGTTCCAGTATTAAACCAATCTTTTTTTTTTTTAAATTTATTGCATCAAGCAGTAGATGTTCTTATGTAGGTATTTTTTTAGGCTAGCCAAACTTTAAAAAATGTTGGCAAAATTTAATCTCTGCATTCAACCTCAATGGGCCCCAGACTTTATCTGATCATAACTTTACAACAAATACGAAAGCAACACAGAATATTGAAATAATAAAGACAAGAATTTCCTTTCATTCCATGATGATGCCAGCAAGTCTAATGACTTTGGTTACATTTTGAAATCACATGAAATAATTAGTTACATTTCCAAATTTCTTCCTTTATTTATTTACCTGGTAAGACACTGTGGCTTTATATAATTAAGACTGAACACCTGAAAATCCACCAAAGTGAGCAATGTGTCAGTTGCCTAGAAATTATGACATCAATAAAGATGCATTGTGCGCAGAGCATTTGCGCAAAAGATCTAAGCACCAAAATTTGGACTTCCAACAACAATAATAAACATTTTTCCTCCCCCTCCTGAGGCTGCATAAATAATATCTTTTTTGAATAGTGTACATTGTAAACAACACAGACATTTAATTATTACGCTGCTAAATGAACATTTTTTTAATGGAGGACGAATTTTGAAAGCCCATGGCAGCAAAAAAAAAAAGAGTCCTGATTAGCAACTAACCCCATCAGACAGTTATCTACTATTCTGCCACTGCTAGTGATTAAACCAATATTCCTTGAAGAGTAAGTGGCCCGATGATCACCCTTGACTGAACACAGTAGTAAAGACTGTGATTCACAGCTACTGTGAGGCATCCTAAGTTAAAAGTTATTCAATGTGTAGCAGAACTGGTCTTTATACCAAATTGCAAGTAGCTCCATTGGTAGTGTTCATCTAGAGTTTGGAAGGTTTCGGGTTCAAACCCAAGTAAAACTGTGCAATTCTCTCTCCTATTACTGTAGTGCCCTTGGTTCAAGCATTGGATGTAAGCTTGGCAAGAGGATACCTAAACCTGGGTTGTAAATATTGTTGCATTTTGGGGGCAAAGATTTACTTGACTGGGTTAACGTTGTTTGTTGGTGACCAGGTAGCGTCGATATAGATGGGGTTTGACACTAACGATATTCCTTTAGTCTGTGACTAGCAATTATAAATGTCAGCGAGGACTATGGAATCAGCTAACCTAACCTAAAACCTCACCGTGTCTTTATGGCAGTAGTTATTTTATGTCCCCTACAGTCAATTACGTTTTGTTTCTTGAAATGTTTCATTAAGGAATTTTTGGACTAGTTACATTGATGTAGGACAAGCAAATAAGCTATTCAACTGGTCCTGTGAACAACCAAACAGAGAAGTTTGTATCTAACCCTGCTACAGAATGTGGGGATTGACAGGTGCAACTACATATATATCTAAAGCCACATTTGACATTCTTACTTTTGTAGTGCCAAAGTCTAAAAATAGATCATAGTAATTTTCGCTAATTAATAATGAAGAGGAAATACCATCAGGCTATATAAGAATTGGATCATGGAGTGGTCAGTTGTCTTTAGTATTATTTTGCTTGTAACTATTCCTTTCACGTTGCGTTCCTCTGAAAGCTTTATCCGACATGGACGGGAAAATGGCCGCAAACTGCAAAGCATGTGGCTTGATGGGCCTCCAAAAAAATGATCGCCAAATATATAAAGGATCCGTTCGCACTGTAAATCAGGTTCTGAAATGAGGAAACATAATTAGCCTATTGAACACACAATTAGGTACTTACCGTAAAACTGTATTGATGAAAACAAAGGGAATTTAACGTGAGCTAACGCATATTAACATATTCCGAAGCCGCTTTGAAGCCTCTTTCTGAATGCGATTCACACTTGAAACGAACCATCTGATTGGTTACGTTTTTGTTGAGAAAGCTAATCACATTAGACGTCTTAGTATTCCAGTCTCAAAGAATGAAGAGAAACCGAATAATGTCAGCGGAGCAAACAGAAGGTTGTCATCACTTGTTTCTTAATGGAATTTTCTTAAATCATTGTATCCATTGTTGTATACATTGTATATAAATAACTGTCCCGTTAATGCTTGATTAGGCCAGTTGGCTACTGTACCAGATACTGAAAAAGTAACCCCCCCCCCCCCTCCGTTAGACAGTACTGAAATACAGTACAGTTTTAAACTAAATATGTACAACAGAACCTCGGGGCTACCTAGTTCCTGGTTGACATCCATACTGCTGTTGTGGCCTAAGTGCTTTGGACTTTTCACAGGAGTCCTAAGTTCTGTCAATAATGAATAATAACAGTAATACACAAAAAATACCTATAATATGCTATTATAGTTTTATTTTATTGTATTACTGTTATTCATTATTGACAGAACTTCAGGCTCCTGTGGTCTTCGCCCTAAAAAACGGCATCACTGTTACAAGAGAAGAGCGTTGTACAGACAGAATGAGTTGAAAACCTAGAGAGGACCCTCCACACTGTAGACGGACGCTCCAAACTCTAGACAGGCACCTGGTCACCAGCGAATGTCTCGGTCCAGCTTTGCTATATTCCTCTCTCCTTTAACTACAACCCAGATTCTTTTGCTTCCCGCCATAATCCAGACTTTTTAATCGAACGCTCTACTATTGACATAATCTTCAATATGATGAAGTAGGTCAATTTTTTGGTAGACGTTGATAGACCTACCGTTGAGCCATAATCCTATGAACAATTAAAACCTGGCCACTACTTCCCCATTTATTAGACGTGTTAACCTTCAAATACCTCAACATCTCAGGTTTTATCTCCACATTTACCAGACACATTTTGTAACAGGAGAAAAGAGTGCTTCTAAGGGGGTTCGAACCAGCGACCCCAGCTAGCTTCCCAGTCTGCCGCTCTACCAATTGTTTTCTCTAGGGCAAAGGTAGACAGTGACCATAATCCTATGTACAGTTTAAACCTGCCATACTGACACCACTTAAGTATTCTTGCACCATGTGAGAGGGCGATTGTCTAAAATCTGATGGAATTTAAATTTTGTGAAGTGTCCAGAGGCAGACAGCTAGTCTAAAGCTGGCCAGTGTAGCTTCTTCAGCCAAGGTGCCGGACAACTGAGCCTGGTGTTATGTTCCCTAGGTGGTACACTATCCCGTACATCATGAGCACACCTGCTGTGTCACTTCTGTTCTATAGTGACTACCATGGCAGTTCTGGATAGTACCTGGATATTATGCTGTTTATGTAATGTAATTAGTCCTCAGTGGCGAAGGGAGCTGCTTATCTGTTTGACTGCTTTCAGTTTGGTGATACAGTATTTCCCATTTTTGCTGAGATCCAGAAATCAGTTCATCCTACAAGGATGGTCTTAAAAGAATGGAATTCGAAGAGCACATTTGTATTGAGCCTTGATCTTGGTTTGGCAATTAGGGGATAACTCTACTGTATTTTGAAATATGCAGCAGTGTATCATGATTATACTGACCCAAATATCCGTCGCGTCGCCAGTTATAGTATAATCACAATATACCGCCGCAAATTTCAAAATACAGTAGGGTTATCTCCATTTTAATCCATATCAACCAAAACCACTGCAAGTTCATGTTTTTAATATAGTTTTGAATGTTTTCTACAAATTCTGGGTCTCTGCTGTGAATTTGTGACGTCAGAAATATTCAAAGTGAAGCGGAATTACGTTGACCTTTCAGGGTCACGCTATTGTTCGTGACGTCATGAATAATCAAGTTCATGATGTGTCAGGGTCAGTCGTGGTCATCGTCATTTACAATCGCCATCCAGGCTTCATATGCGAATGAGAAATATCATGGTTTTACAGGCCCAAATTGTTTTTATTGACCGATCAAATGCTGTGTTACATCTCAAATGAATTAAAATAGCTGATATTTCTGCCAAGAAATACCAGGGTGGAGTTGGCTTTCTTTGTAATTTTGAAGATGTCGTAATCCTAGCTGAGGCTGTTGTGTAAAAACAGTGTTAAAGTACCTTTCCATGGATGTTGTAATTTTAATTTAGTGGAGATCTCCTCTTGGTAATTTGGAAAACCTCACACTAATTAGGCTTTAGCTATTACTGCAGTTCATCCAAGTCCTGTTTTAGTATGACTTGATCCTCTGATGATGTTCTTCTATACAAGAGTTAGTCACCTGCAAACAGTCTGGTGGTTGATTTGACAGCTTTTGAGAGGTTGTTGTTGAATAGTAGAAATAACAGTTGTCCGAGCACTGTGCCCTTAGCGACTCCAGATGAAAGCATGCTTGAAGCTGATGATTAGCTATCAGTAACAACAAACACACTTGGTTCATTAAGATGACAGAAAGGTATATCTGGTCACATATGGCAGATTAAGAGGTGACAGATCTCCAGATTTGTGCTCTAATTGACAACAGTGTATATAAACAGTATTGGTAATCATACATTTTTATCAATGATCAGTTCTTAAAACAGATTTTCTCTTTAAGAGGGGACAAATATATATTTGACACTGTTCTACATATTACATAAGCGTGACATGTTTTCATTTCCTTAACAACATTATTATATTATTTTGAAATAGTTCATCATTGTATAATATTATCTGTTGCATATGTTTTTGAAGTACAATACTAATATATACTCTATACCACTTCAGATTTGAAAGCATTTGAAAGACGACTGACAGAGGTGATAGACAAACTACAACCTACAGCCAGACTATGGAGAAGTATGTTCTTTCATTGTTTTTTGACACATGTATGTAATAGGAGACTAGTAACATGTCACTGTGTATCATCTTACATTAATTGTAATGCTGAAATTCATCATCCTATAACTTTGTAAAAAAAAATCCTTTCTGGAAGACATAAAAAAAAATCCCAATAGAACTAAACAAAGACAGACTCCCACTATTGTCACTGGATTATGGGGATAAAAGATCTCATAACAAAACTAACAGATTCATTGTAGACCACCAATGAACTACTACTTTTAGCCCACCATCATCTGATGGTGGGATATTCAAATCACCCTTCATCCGTGGTCTGCAGTCCGTCCTTAAACAACACTTTTTCTCAGAAAGTACAGGAGGGATCTATCTCATATTTGATAGTAAGGTTCCCCTTAGTCTGTTGTTGTGCATGTTTGCTTTTGAGTCTGATCGTATTTATACAAAATTGCCGACAGGTGACCATCTTGGATTTTGACAGTGAATTTTTGTTATTGCTATTTCTTACGATGTTTTTGAGGGATCTTTCTCAAATTTGACCTGAATGTTCCCCTTCTTCTGTTATTGTGCATGTATACTTTTGAGACTGATGAAATAAACAAAATGGCTGACAGGTGGCCATCTTGGATTTTGACAGTAAATGTTTGGTATCGCTATTTCTTAGGAAGTTCTGAAAGGATATTTCTCAAATTCGATATGTAGGGTCCCATTGGTCTGTTGTTGTGCATGGTTACTTTTGAGACCGATTGAATAAATCAAATGGCCGACAGACAGCCAACTTGGATTTTGACAGTAAATGTTTGTTTTCGCTATTTCTCAGGGAGTTTTTGAGGGATCTTTCTCAATTTTGATATGTAGGTTCCCCTTGGTCTGTTGTTGTGCATGTTTACTTTGGAGAGTGATCATAAAAACAAGTTGGCCACAGGAAGTACTAATGAGATCTTTCTGATATTGTAATGATCAGATCTTTTTCTCTTACAGTTAAAGAATTGTACTAGTAAATATGTGAAACGGTGCATTTACTGTTTACATGACTTGATCAAACAGATAAGAGAAAAGATCAAACTGACATAATCTGGTGAAGATGGTACAATGGTGAGCACAAAGATATTCTGGGATCTCTTGTTAGTACACACTATTGATACACATGCCAGAGATGTACATTGTATTTAGGGAGTCATCTAATTTTGATCATCCTTTTTGGGACAATCCATCGTATATGGACTGCGTCAGACTTCTTGGAAACAAACCCTTTTCTGCAATTCTGTATCAATAGAACTTGTGTACCGTGTTTTCATTCATTTTTGTAAATTTTATATTATTTGATTTTCATGGATATTCTCAAACCACCAATTTAATGAACAACAAAAAGTTTCTTCAAGTTTGGAATGGATGTATAATATATGTCCTATACTAATACCATTGCAACAACACAGTACAAAAGGCATTTAAAAGAGTACTTCTTAAATTATCAAACGCATTTATCATTATGCAAATGTGTCGTATACATTCTATTCCCCTCTTTATACCTGAAGGATGATGAAAATACTTTCACAACAGCACCATTTGAAGCCTTATACCAATTTGAATATCCTCCAAAATCTGCTTTCACTTTTCAAAACTGTTTTCAGTTTTAATTTCTGTGGATTTTGTGGTGTATTTAGTTTTTGTGGAGGGGTTGCATTGATTTTGTTTCCATGCTCCACTTAGTGGTGTTTCTTTGGAAAACCAAAACATTTAAGCCCCATAAAATATCTGATTTAACAGTAAATATTAAATAGTATGCTGTGTTAGCTATATTTGCTTAATGGAGGGTAGTTTAAAGTTTCTTTTTACCTTTCAGTGGTACTCATTGTGATGTCTGTATGTACAGCAGTCGGAGCCTGGACTTGGATATGGGACCCATTCACCACACAGGTACAGGTTTACCCAGTACTATACTATCTGTTATTAGAAATACAGAAAGTCTGTAGGACCACAGTAAACATATTTACTCCAATCTAATTACAAATGTATTGTTTGTCAAATGGCACCTTCAAAATTCAAGGAATCGGCTCTCATTGCACATATCTTCTGTTCACCAATGGTATATGTCATGACAAAGTTGAAGGTTCTGTATGTGCCACCTTGTGGATGGTGCAGGTAGACTAGTCTGATCATTTGATGAACATCAAAATAATCACATCAGGGGCGGGTCAAGGTGAGAGCGTAATGGGCGTACGCCCCCCCCCCCCCCTTTTCAAAAAAAACCAACCCAACCTATGGTAATCTGCTAATATTGTATTAAATATGGCAATTTATCATATTCATTAATTAAACACATACTCTGATTTCTTTTTATACTGATGCCCCCATCCGATGGGTGATCCGTAAAATTTCGTTTCTCCGCCGTATTCGACTCTGCGATTAGTATCCATTGTTGTTGACCACGTGATAGAGTGAATCATTTTAATATACCATAGACAATTAATGGAGAGAATTCGGCATTAAAAAATGTCAAACCCTGACACTTTAACTATAAAATATACATGCTCCAAGTCAGGAACCGTTACATTAGTGCATTTCACAATTATTTTATGATTTTAGCAAAAAAAAGGTCCAATTTTTTTTTTTCAACTCGCTCCGCTCGGCGAAAGATTTGATTCTACGCCCCTTCTTTCAAATATCCTAGAAACGCCCCTGCACATGGCAGTCCAACAGTAAAAGTGACAAGCTTTAAGGTTCGGTGGTGATCTGTAATCTTTTAAGAACAGGTATCATCCTAGCAATTAGTCAGCTTTTTATACCTGAAACCAATCAAATAGCTATCTACCTGCCTTCCATTTTATCATGACATATTCAAAGGGTATAGAGAGGTTATATGTGTATCAAGACCAGAACCCTTTGACTTTACAGCCATCACAGCCTGGGACATTAATACAGTCAGTCTTCTGATTAACATGACAGTTCCTGTAGATTTCTGCTGAGTACTCAACAACCTATAAACCAGATATGGATAGGACACTTAGATTAAAAGCTAAATGGTTTATAACTAATACTAACGGATTAAAGATCTATCATGCATTAATTTGAAAGAATTGTTTTTTAGTATTACTGTACTAGGTTCCACCTGTCTACAGATTTGTTCTGGTATCACATAACTTATAACATACTACATGACTTTTATCACATCACATGACTTGTATTGAATCATATTACAGATGTAGATATTGACTTTGTACTTAAACGTTGCATGACTTATCTATTGTATCACAAGACATTAACTATACATCATATGTCTTCTGTTCCAGATACCCTTTGCCCATTCCCTCCTGAATCACCCATTCTTCACCATCAGCTGTATAATGCTGGTCATGCTGTTTCTGTGTGGGATCCATAAGAGGGTTGTATCGCCATCAATGTATCCTTCAGTTCAATATCATTTTAATATATTCAGCAAAATGTTTCTTTCAGCTTGGAGGTAGTTCAAACCATCACTCACCAAATTATGGACACCCCCCCCGTAAAGGTTTGTTTGTTTGTTTGTTTGTTTATGTTTAACGGCCCATCGACGGCTGTGGTCATTTAGGGCCATGGTGATTTATTTATTTATTTTACTTTTTTAACAAACATGTGAATAGCGAAGATAAAATAAGATAAAATGGTTCATTTTAAAAGTATTCGCATTGTATGTGTAGATAATAAAAAAATAAATAAAAGGGAGTTAAAATAATAAAAGAGATAACGAATAGATGATATGGAATATGCGATATATATATAACGTCAAAAATGATAAGGTGGGTTAAAAGACATCAGAGTCTATAAAATAGCCCGATGTCTTTCAAATAGTTAAATAATGCCTTCGAATCCACGGAACTGAAAAGTGTTTTCATATCCGGGACTCGGAAGTAGTTATCACGAATGTGTTTAAAATCGGAACATTCTATTAAAAAATGCTCCACTGTAAATGGAGTGTCACATGCGTGGCATGAAGGTATATCTTCTCGTTTTAAAAGGTACGAATGAGTAGGATATGTGTGCCCAGTGCGGAGCCGAGCGAGGACAACTTCCTCTCTACGATCTTTCCGACTGGGAATAGATGTTTTAAGTTTCGGTTGTATCTTAAAAAGTTTGTTGTTGGTCTCCAGAGACCAGCGTTTCTGCCATTCATTTTGAATGGCTGTACGAATAGTAGGTTTAAAATCTGTGTATGGTAGTTTGATATTTGTTTGTTCGAGATTCAATGCATTTTTTGCTTCCCTGTCAGCAAATTCGTTGCCTTTTATTCCGACATGGCTCGGAATCCATAGTAAAGTTATTTTAGACTTTTTTAATATACGAGATATTCGAAGAGCAAGGTTTTGTACGATTGTGTTTTTAGGATCTCGTAACTGTAAACTCTGTAGGACAGATAGAGAGTCTGAACAAATAATTGCCTTTTTAATGCGGTGTTCATCGATATGGTCGAGGGCCAAACCAATGGCGCATGCTTCAGCAGAAAAGATGGAGGCGCCGTCTGGTAGTCGGACTGAAGTGCAAGTATTGGCAGTACAGCAGGCTGCTGCCACTTTCTCACCTTCTTTGGAGCCATCGGTGTAAAGTTGTGTATGAGAAGGGTAATTCGAAATGCATTCCCGAAAGGAGGATTTGTGTTCTTCGGGCATAACACTTGATTTCCCTCGCTCATGTAATGTAAAGTTAAAATCGGGGGTTTGAATGGTCCACGGAGGAACATCAGATATGTTAAATTCAGCTATGTCCGTCAATTTTATGTTGAGTTCTTGCAGGAAATTCAAAATTCGGATACCAAATGTTGGCAGAAGTTTTTGGTTTTGCGTAAATATGTTTTGGTATTTGGGGTTGAATACTTGGTTGAAAGCAGGATTTTTAGGGTTTGATTTTAATTGAGTTGCAAATTGTAATGAAAGTTTTATTCTTCTGTCATAAAGGGATGGTTCATTTGCTTCCACGTACAGGCTTTTTACAGGTGTTGTTCGAAAAGCTCCCAGGGCAAGACGTAGCCCTTGGTTATGGATTGGATCTAGCATCTGAAGGTACGAACTGCGCGCTGACCCGTATACCATAGAACCATAATCCAGTTTTGTTCGAATAAGTGATCTGTATAGGCGCAAAAGCATTTCACGATCCGCTCCCCAATCAGTATGAGAAAGGACTCGTATAATGTTTAACGCCTTGGAACACTTATCCTTCAGATACTTTATATGTGGTATGAAAGAGAGTTTCGAATCAAAAATGAGGCCGAGAAATTTAGTCTGTTCAACAACAGGAATTCTAGTGCCATCGAGTGTTAGATTTGGGTCATTGTGTGCTTTTCGTTTTTGACAGAAATGCATGCACACAGTTTTGGATTTAGAGAATTTGAAGCCGTTTTCGTCTGCCCAATTTTGTAGTTTGTTTAAACTCTGTTGAAGTTGTCGTTCTATCGTGTGCATGTTCTTAGATCTGTAACAGATCAAGAAGTCATCCACAAATAACGACCCTTCTGTTGATTGACCAAGACATTTGACTATATCATTGATTTTAAGACCAAACAGTGTGACTGATAGGATTCCACCCTGTGGGACTCCCATTTCCTGTTTAGACGTTTCAGAAAAAGTTGAACCAACACGGACTTTGAAGTGTCTATCTGATAGGTAATTAGATATAAAATTGGGAAGGTTTCCACGTACGCCAAGGTCGTGAAGATCTTTCATGATGCCATACTGCCATGTAGTATCATAGGCCTTCTCAAGATCGAAGAACACAGCGACAAGGTGTTCTTTCTTGGCGAAAGCCTCTCGAATGAACGTCTCTAATCTGATGAGATGGTCATTTGTCCCTCTTCTATTTCTAAAGCCACTTTGAAGAGGGGATATTATATCGTTGGCCTCAAGAAACCAAACCAGTCTAGTGTTTATCATTCGTTCTAAAGTTTTACATACACAACTAGTCAGAGAGATAGGACGATAGTTGTTTGGGTCAGTAGCATCCTTTCCCGGTTTTGGGATAGGTATAATTGTGGAGTTCTTCCACGAATCGGGAATCTTTCCGGAAGCGTAAACTTGGTTGAATATGTAAAGAAGGCATGTTAGTGAAGAGTCCGGTAAGTGCTTTAGAAATTGATATGGAATATCATCAGGACCTGAAGCAGTGTCCTGTGATTTTCTAAGCGAATCAACAAGTTCTGGTAGGGTAAATTGTTCATTATAACTTTCTTTGTTTGATGATTTGAAATTGAGCCGTTTCTTTTCTCTCTTTTTTTTCAAAGACTGGAATTTTTGGGAGTGGTTTAAAGGGGATGAGTTTTTAGCTATGTTTTTTGCAAATGCATCAGCAATTTCAGTTATAGACGAGAAAATTTTGTTTTTATTAATGAGGTGGGAGGATGTTGCCTTTTTCTTTTTCCCACTTATTTTCCGAATCATATCCCATACTTTTTTTGAGGACGTGTTTGATGATATCTTGGATACATATTCTCTCCAGCTGTTTCTTTTGTCAATTTTAATTGATCGCCGAGCCTTTGCCCGCCAAATTTTAAATTCACTGTAGTTTGAAGCAGTTGGGCAATTGAAGTAGCGTCTTAGAGCAGCTGCCCGATTACTGCGTGTTTTAAAAGATTCTTCAGATAAAAGGAACTTCGTAGGTTTTGGAGCGGATTTTGGAATTGTCTTTTGGGCAATAGAAGTGAGTGTTTCAGTAAAAGTTTTGATAGGGTCGTCGAGGTTAGTAAAATTGTCTATGGTTAGTTTTTCAATGCACATGTGTTGGAATTGGGCCCAATCTGCTTTGTGCATATTCCATCGAGGTAGAGGATCATCAAGAGGAGTCCCAATATTCTGAAGAAAAATTGGGAAGTGGTCACTCCCACAAAGATCATCATTTACCCTCCAGTCATAGTCAAGTAAAATGGATGGATGGCATAATGATAGATCAATGTGGGTACGAGAGCCTGTAGCAGGGTGTAAATAAGTAGGGGTATTGTTGTTAAAAAGGCACAAGTTGTTTTTATCTATAAATTCCTCAATACGTCTTCCTCTCTCGTCTGTGTTGGGAGAGCCCCACAGGCTATTATGACCATTAAAATCACCGAGGATTATGAATGGTGTTGGGAGCTGGGAGACGAGATTATTGAGTTGCTCACAAGTGAAAACAATACTCGGAGGGAGATAAATTGAACAGACGGTTATTTGTCTGTGTAATGTTGCACAGACAGCAACAGCCTGTAAATTTGTGTTTAACTTGATCATTCTGTGAGGAATATTTTTATGGACAGCTACCGCTGCGCCACCTGCTGCTCTGCTAACTACAGTTGGAATGTTAGTGTAGAGTGAGAAATTTCTAAGCGTGATTGGGTTTTTGAGCATGATTTCTTGTAGACAAAAAATGGCGGGTCTAAATTCTTTTGATAGATTCTGAAATTCTTCTATATTTGCCTTTAATCCGCGGATGTTCCATTGGATAATTGTATTATTTATCTTTTGCTATTTTGGCTGGATTTCGATGGAGTCGAAGCACGAAGCGCTGAGGCATTCGTCTCCATCTCATCATCGAAATCTAGTAGGACATTGAACCGGTTTGTCGGGTCCTCTGATCCTTTGCCAAAGGTGACATTCAGATCCGGTCCTTCAGATTTGCCCCTCGCTATTCTAATTTTTTTCCTAGGTCTGTTGGTAGGTGATGTTGCCTCTGGTCTCAGTTGGGATCGAGGAACAGATGTGAGTGAGCGAGATCGCTGCGAACGCACATGTGCCCTAGATGGGCCAACCTTTGAAGGGTTTTCTCCTGAAGTGGAAGGTGTTTTTGATGGTGGTGCTGGTTTTGATTGTGGTGCTGGTTTTGATTGTGGTGCAGGTTTTGATGAAGATGCTGGTTTTGATGAAGATGCTGGTTTTGATGGTGATGCTGCTTTTGACTGTTTGTTGTTTTTGGTTGGTTTTCGTATAGACGTGAAACGAGATGGGTCTCCCGTGAGGATTTTCAAGTTATCTTGGCCAGACATGTCTGGGACTTGTGAGCCCCAGGCAGGTATGTCTGCAGATACTTGAACTGAAGCATCCTTGACTGCGACACTGTCAACCGGCGACCGGACTTTCGTCACTTGTGCATATGAGGGAGCAGCCACGTCCGTGCTCTCCACTATCCTCCTAGCCTCGGGGAAGGAGACATTTCGGGTAAATTTGACCCGCAATATCTCTCTCTCGCGATTCCAGGCAGGACAGTCTCGAGACGAAGCAGCATGCTTTCCCTCACAATTAACACAACGCAGGTTGGCAATATCACAGTCGCTTTGGTCCTCATGACCTTCACGACCACAGTACTGGCAAACGGTCTTCCGCCTACATCTTTTTTCATGATGTCCGTACTTCTGGCAGTTACGGCATCTTAATGGATTAGGGATGTAGACGGAGACACTGCACCTTTGGTAACCAATCACTACGGCCGAAGGTAGTGATGGGGTAGCAAAGGTCAGTACAAATGTGTCTGTTGGAACCAACTTGTTGTTCTTCTTGGACAAAATCCGTCGCACCTCAGAGACTGGGATCTCCTCCTCCTGGAAGTACTCCAGTATGGCGGCATCAGCGTCATTACGCAGGGCGGGGCATCTGATTACCCCCTTGCTGCTGTTTAGTGATGGATGTGCTTTCACTATAACACTGATACCTCCAAAACTGGTGGTACCCAGTAGGTTAATCGCCTGTTGTTTGCGAAAAACTTCGATTAGGAGATCGCCAGATCCCAAAGGTTTGACGGACTTTACGTCCCCAGCTATTCCTTTTATACCCTTCCTCAACAGAAGAGGAGACAATGTTGCTGCAGTTTTTCCACTAGTGGTTGACGACATGATGATGAATTGTGGGAATGTGGTAGTTGTAGGGTGTTTTTCTGTGTTTTTTTCATTACCCATGTATGTTTATTAATTAGTTCACTGTCTGTGTCCCCGCCCGCCCCGGAGCCCAACAAGGGGACACTAATATCAGCGCGGATATCCAGCGCCAAAGTGTCAGGGATACACAAAGTAGTATACTCGTAAAAGTATACATAACGAGTATATATATTACCCGGAAGAGCATACTCTCGCGATTGACCCTAAGCCACCGCCTTCTTGGAAGTATGTAAACCAAGGGCTCGGCGTGACCAGCCGATTGGTGATAGAGGGCCCATACCACCTCTCGACTTCCCAGAGTCCGAAGCCAAAGTAGCATGTTGCAGAAAGTCGGATCATGTCTCCCTCCAATCCAGAGTTCATCAGTGATTCCGACCCCTGCTCAACCACCAGGATCTTCTTCCCCCAGGAATACGAGACGCAACCCACGGCAAACAGGTTGGCTCAAATTGGAGCTACTGTGAAAGCCTTCTGCTACGTTGACGCCCAGCGCGCGACAATCACACCCCCGAAATGATCACATACGCACTGAGCACCAATGTACCCAGCCTCGGGACGTGGACCCAGCTTTCTTGGAGACCCCCCCCGTAAAGGGACAATTTAGCGAAAAAAGTTTTCTTATAACGTTGTCACAAACTTCTTCATGATCATAACGTTTAAGCGGCAGCTGTCAGTGAATTTTCAGCTACGTACTTTCTGTGGTTTGAAATTCTTCCTGCGGCACCCTTCTCAGTGCATGCATGCTCTAATTAAACCTGTTTGTTATTATTCAAATCCAAATATGAACAGAAATATCTGATTAGAGGTATACATTATGATACTTATAATTCTTACTTGCGATGTATTGTGTAAATTCAAGAATGCGTAATGTGTGAACTCAGACTCATAACTGGCACTGTGTTGTTGGTTGACAGAGCAGTGCTGGACATGATTTCTCACTGAAAGACCCGGATATTGTACTATTTCTGTCATAGCTATTTTTATCACAGGCTTTTCCAAAAGATGAAAATGACCACACTGGACGTTGGCGCCAGGTCATGTCATTATCAAGTACGAAAACTTTCGTTAGGAGATACATATTTTCAATATAGACTCAATTTTCAGGTTGTCACTTGACTAAATAGTCCCTTTAACACTAGGGTTCTTGAATATTCAATATATAAAAAGTGAATTGAAAAAATAGATCTGTAGGACTAGGGCATACTGAATCTCTTAAATTCTACTATTATTAATATTATAATTCAGGATTTTATACAAGTTTAATTTAAGCTTGTTATTTTTGCAACTTTGTTTTTCTGTTACCATGACTACTGGATAGTGTTGTGTAAAGAAATGATAAAAATATGTGTGCTGATTGACCTTGACCTTTTCCAGAATAGCCTCCAGGTGTCGACAAGTGCTAGCTGATTATAATATGTCATGTGACGATGTAAGTACATATTTAGTTGATGGAAGCAACAGTAAAAGAGCGTAGTTATTTTAGCACAGGGCACACAGCTATGAGCTCTTGGCTGAATCTTTTAGTCACAAAGAAACACAAAATGTCCACAATTTACTTTTTATGTAATCATCACCGCCTTATGATGATTTAGTAGATCAATTTATGTATTTGCACATAATTTGGTGTCAGTATTTCTATACGAAATGTTAAATTCAACATTTGTGGATATAAGGAAATGTTAACTTGTAAATTGCAATTGTATGAGTGGTTGGTGCAGTCAGATAGCAGTGGGGAATACCCTGACTTATTATATTGTAAATACAACAGGGCTTTCAGTTGAACCTTGTTAGCAATTTCAGAAGTCAAATAACATTTTGGAGGGTAAAAATACATATCGAGTAAACATTTTCTTTCAAACCCAAGAGTCAAAGCTAATTTTTGTGAGTCAATACATACTTTCAAGGGTGTACTGTTGGCCCTGTAGAAAATAAATGGGTGTTAAGCAAAACCTGTCGATAATATTAAGGTTTTAAACATTTGTTTCGAAAATTAGAAATAACTCCTTAATAGCTTTTAATCAGTTTTAAGTTTACAAGATTTTAATTGGAAAGTTTCAACATTGCAGACTGGCAAATTGATTTTAAAACCTCGACCAACCACATGACTATATGGCCGGTTAGAATTAGGACTGAGGGGAAGCCCAAGGAAGAGGAGTCGGTGACAGAGAAGAGGAATATCACAGCGTAACTTCCTCCTGTATGTGTGTGTGTAGTACATGTACTTCATTGACAGATTATGGTCATTTCGACATTATCATCATCAAAATGATATAAATCATCAACTACAGTATTTTATACAACTGTTACCAGGTCTTAGTTCAACTTGCTTAATCTGCTTGTCCAGTACATGGTAGTAATATTATAAGTTTATTTATTGAAGACGAAAACCTGTTCAGCAAAGCTAATAAAACACAGGGTAGTTTTGTTAATAATAAAATGGATTTCGTTTAAAAAATGTAAATCCATATTAAAGGGTCATTAACAGCCTAACAGTAAAATTATTGCCATAATATAACATTACTTAACCTGTTAATGCTGTAAGGAAATGCTGACTCTGGATTTTATTACTGAGCAGAATCTTTAAAATTATTTACATATGAAATTGATCACTTTAAACTAGTATCAACTTACACCTCACAAATTTTGAACATAAGAATTGTTTTTACTTTTGCGCTGATGAAATGTTCTGTTTTGGAAATGATAAGTTGAAGACCGATCACCTCATATGTTATATGTGGATTTGTTGCTGCAGACACTTTTGTTACAAGAATAATGAAATCAAATGTATATGTTCATATACAAAGCTGGACGTTTTTAATTAAATGTTTTTTATGGTGGAAAATATTTTTATATTTGAAACATAAACAACCCCCTGAAGCAGTTGTTTTCCGCAGACTGAGAATCAATTTGCATATTGGATTAAAGTATTGTAGATGTTTTAAATACTTACCTTGTATATAAATATTTGCAAAAGATGATGGTTCATCATTTGCTCTTCTGTCATCAATGCATTTATAATGGAATATATAGGAATTGAGATTTGAAAAAAAAATCTATTTAAGTGCTTCATAATAAGAAATAATAACCAAACTAATCCGTGTCTGATTTCAGGTTAATCACAGAAATATTTAGAATTCTTCTATAAATTAATAAGAGACAACAGTGTGGTTAAAAAAATAGAATCTAAGATTAGGCTTGCACATGACTTGTTCTCTATTGTTTATATCTGTTTTATGTTATAAAGAATCCGAGTGTGTATTATGTAAATCTTTAAGTATGGTAGAAAGGACCTGAGTGTATGTTATAAAGAATCCGATGTATTGTATATATCTGTTTGAATGTCATAAAGAATCTGAGTGTGTATTATGTAAATCTTTTAGTATGTTAGAAAGGACCTGATTGTATGTTATAAAGAATCCGATTGAGTGTTGATGATAATTGCAGGTAACTTGTCATCTTGTAAGAACAAATCAATCAAACTATATTTTCAAGTTTTGAATGTAGAATTGTCTCTGTTCAGAATCTACTAGTATTTTGTGACAAATCGTGTGTAAATAAATTTTATTATATGACATTTTATTTGTCTGTGATATATTAGAACAGTCTTTAGGTATTCTTAATTCCCTTATGCATTATCTCTAGATACCATGTACATATATATTGGATTTTAAAAACTTGACAGTTAAAAGTTTTCTTACAAATATAGATTTCTATCAATGAATTTTCATACACTTTTGGGGTCACAGGGTCAAATGTGTTAAAATCTTTAAACGACCTCTTCTCAATAACCAAACATACCAGGATAATGATATTTGGCGAGTAGCATGCTGGGATGAAGGGCTACCATGTTTGTTCAAATGAATGACCTTGCACCACTCCCAAGGTCACAGGGGTAAAAAAAACAACCTAAAAGAGTTTTTCTCAATGACCAAAAGACTAAGGTTGATGATGGTTAGCCAGTAGCATCACTGTGTGTTAACGACACCGGATATTGCTACCAGGCAGGTGGTCATCACACGAGGTGGACTGTAGTTGAAGGTTCGTTGAAGTGAGCTTATGCCATGGTGCGGCGTCCTTCGTCCGTCTGTCCGGCGTCAACTTTTTACTTTAAACAACCTCTTCTCAATAACCAAAAGACCCAGGGTACTGATATTAGGCCTGAAGCATGCTGGGATGAAGGGCTACCAAGTTTGTTCAAATGAATGACCTTGCCCCACTTTCAAGGTCACTGGGGTTAGAGGTCTTAAAATCTTCAAACAAGTTCTTTTCAATAACCAAAAGCCCCAGGGTACTGATATTAGGCCTGAAGCATGCTGGGTTGAAGGGCTACCAAGTTTTTAAAAATGAATGATCTTGACCAATTTTCAAGGTCAAAGGGGTCAAATGACGTAAAATCTTCAAATGACTTCTTCTGAATTACCAAAAGGCCCAGGGGACTGATATTGGGCCTGTAGCATGCTGGAATGAAGGGCTACCAAGTTTTTAAAAATGAATGATCTTGACCAATTTTCAAGGTCAAAGGGGTCAAATGTCGTAAAATCTTCAAACGACTTCTTCTGAATTACCAAAAGGCCCAGGGTACTGATATTGGGCCTGTAGCATGCTGGGATGAAGGGCTACCACAGTTTGTTAAAATGAATGACCTTGACCAATTTTCAAGGTCACATGGGTCAAATGTTTTAAAATCTTCAAATAACTTCTCAATAACCAAAAGGCCCAGGGTACTGAAATTAGGCCTGTATCATGCTGGGATGAAGGACTACCAAGTTTGTTCAAATGAATGACCTTGATCCACTTTAAACCTGATGTCCTTGTACGACATTCAAGGTCACACGCATCATGTGTTTAAATCTTTTAATAGGTTCTTATGAATCAAACACTGAAATTATGCCTGTAGCTGTATTTTAGTCCACTTTAAAGATTACAAGTGTGAGATTAATACCAGGTGAGCTATGCAGGCCCATTGGGCCTCTTGTTTCTATGTTTTCCTCACTTTAGAGGTTGTCATGTGCTTGAGGCTTTTTGGATCAATACCTCACATTTTCAGCGTTTATTTAAACCATAGAAAATGTTCATTTATGGGTCAATATTTCTTCCAGCCTTACAAACACATCGTTTGGTATCATAGAAAAATTTATGAGAAATAACTATCACTAGTCTGAATTAACATTTGTAGTACTTCCCTCCACATATTTTACTGCCTACAACTAAATAAAGATGTATCTACATTACACACATTCATTGTGTCGGTGAAAGCATTGTATTAAATGAAATATCGTCAAAAATATTTCTCCGAACTGTACAGCAACTTGAATGTTTGTTTTTGGATTACTGTACGGAATCATGCAAATTGCAAGTTGCCGTACAATGCTATGAAATTATGTCGGCATATTTCTCCCTGAAAACGTGAGCATACAAGCCTCTGAAGTAAGGGGAAAAAAAATAAAAAATCGCCTGCAACAGAAGCCCACTTCGTGTGATCATCACCTGCTTGGTAGCAATATCTGGTGTCGTTAACACAGTGAGCATGCTTGGATGAGATAGAGGTCAAATGCATTAAATATTTCAAATGAATGACCTTGCCTTACTAACGGAGTAACAAATCACAAATATTGAAATGGTTTTTTCTGTTACCAATACCAAGAGACCTAACATGATATTTAGCCAGTAGCATGCTAGGATGATGGTTATCAATTCAATTTGGTTAAGATTTATGGTCTCGTTTCAATTTCATAGTCAAAGGTGTTTTAGTATGTATTTTAAAAACTTCCTTTCAACAACCAAAAGGCTTAGGAATATGATAATTGGCTAGTAGCATGCTGGGGCAAATGGCAATCAAGTTGCTTCTAATGAATGACCTTGACCCACTTTCAAGGTCTTGATAGTAAAATATTATTAAATCTTTTAACAGGTTCTTTTGATTAACCAAAGTTCACAGGTAGTGATGTTTGGCTTGTAGCTTAATTAAGTCCATTTTAATATATTTGATATTGGTCCGAGTTTAAGGTTAATACCAGATGGGCGATACAGGCCTCTTGTTAGGTCCCCCCTTCCAATAAATTGTGTTACTTCTGGTTATCTTAGTGATTTCTTGTTTAAGCATCATCCACAGGCAATAGGTCACTGTGACATTGGCCTCAATGTCAAAGATTAAATAATTGTATACTTTTAAGAACATCTAGTCTGGCCTGTTCATTTTTATATTGTTGAAGATATATTGATGAATCTTGCAGTATATCTGCATTACCGACAGATAATGTGCAGTATACTGTCAGTAGGTCACTGTCATATTGACCTCAAGGTCAAAGGTCAAATAAGTATTCTTTTCAGTTACAGCAAAAAATTGGGTAACTTTCTTGAATATTCTTGACTGTGGTAGTTGCCAATGTTTGACTTATATGAAATGAAAAGTAACCCAAATCTGTCTGTTAAAACATTTATTAGAAAACCTGTGGCACATGAGCTACACACTCATCAATCTTTCTAATATTAATAAATTACAATTCTATAACAAAAATATGTAGATCTTACACATGTTATTCAGACTCCTTCACTATTCACTAATTAACTTTCCTGCAGTTAGTGGCAAGAGCCTCATTCAAGTATGGAAACCGATTCATCAACTCAAAATCTAATCCCAAACATATTTTTCTTTCTTTCGTTCTTTCTCAGTTGAGAAATGCTGTACTGTTCATAACACACCGGTGCGTGCCTTTTAGAAGATACACAGATTATATTTATAATTACCTGCAGTACATACACCCCATCAGGTCACAACTGTTCAACTCATGTTTAACTGCAAAGTCAGTTAGTACTCTATTTAAACCCTATTTTTCAAGTAATATATTCAGGGTTGGTTTAAACTATTT
This sequence comes from Mizuhopecten yessoensis, assembly GCF_002113885.1. NCBI lineage: Eukaryota > Metazoa > Mollusca > Bivalvia > Pectinida > Pectinidae > Mizuhopecten > Mizuhopecten yessoensis. The sequence goes on from NW_018405253.1 coordinate 96,544, forward strand.
TATTCAATACTAAACATGATACATTTATGAGCACAATGATCCAGCCATTTCTTCATATTAAACCAGCTGATGGCCTTAGTATGATAAGCTCACCCCTTTATAATAAACAGATTTCAGGAATGAGGATCATATCTAGAAATACATCTTTTCCACATTCAGGTTTGAATTGAGGACTAAGACCAGTGCTCATTTTAGTACCTGTCTATCTAATCATAGGTTAATAAGTTAGTTTTATAGATTGTATAGAGCCTGAATAATGATGGCTTATTATATATAAAGTTGTGAGCAGTGAACAGTTGAGTCTGGGGCGAATTACTTTGAAACACGACATAAATGTACGTCTAATCTATATTGCAGATGTCACAATAATTCTATTTATAGATATATATATTTAAGTTTTACCAAAATATACTTGTTTCAACAATGTTGGCTCAATTATTACAAAATGTTGACACATCCTAGATTCAGACCTGTTTGATATCTAAAGCATTCTATTTTAATCAAAATCAGTAAAGGTAAATGAGAGATATGTATGTTGGCATTCCTCTGACATGGGAAGACAAAGTTTTCCTAGTGTTCAAACAACCAAAGCATGTTGCAGCATAAATGTTTGAATTTTTTATTGTTGATACTAAAATATTAAACATTATGTTAAATCAAACACATGATAAACTGAGGTTATTCAGTGTGAACTACCATTCTACCCATACACATTTTACAATGCTGATAAATGGACCTTCCACCAACCTGATATGTCGATTAGTGGAATATTGTTACTGTTCCCTTACACACCAACATTACAATGCTACAAAAACTGGTACAAACATTGCACACATTACTACTGTAATGATAGACACAAATAGAAAGACAGAAAAAAAGATAGAAGAGACAAATTGAAAGTAAAAAGATGTTTTTAAAAATTTATAAACATATATAATACTAAATCAGTCCATAGCAACCTATACCTGGTTTCAGCTAACTATTAGAGAGTAGATGTAATGACAGAATAAGGAAGAAGTAAGATATTGGGGAGGAAGAGGACAAAACTGTACAATCACAGGGAAAACATTGTCGGACAACAGTTATTTGTTAAATGTGCTATTACATAAACTATATACATAATCACAGATAAAAAAGGACTGCTTTGTACATGTGTATGACGTGTCACCAACTTGATAAACATACATATGGATCTACTTTGACATCAGAAAAAGTACTTGTATATATACTAAATAAAAAGCTTGTATGCTTGAACCCTTGCATGACCAAGATTATAGGAGATACATCTTCAATCAGCTGAGTAATACATTAATCATTATACCAGTAATAATTAATTATATAATATCATGATAGGCAGATTATTTAAACTATGATCTAAAAAACATGGTAAAAATTGGCATATTTCTAGCACTGGAACACAATGACAAATCAACCATGGCAACCAACAACCATGTTTTGTGATAAAGGTGAATGATGAAAGACATGCGTGTAAAATGTTGCAGATGAAAAAATGGATCAGTTTTTCCTGGAAGCTTTGATGGGTCGCATGGCGTCCGAGTGCCAGGTACGTATGTTGGCCAGAGCTCTATTAACTTTGTTACACCACATGATCCTCTCCTCTTTCGTGTCTGCAGACAGCCTGTGTCTACAATACAAAAGATTTTGTTCTGAAAACGTCATCGTATCATTTCATTTTATTTTTCTTACTTATTCTTATGACGGATGCTATTTTCTTTAATACTTCACAAATCTTTGTAAATTACACCAGGGGAAAAGCCTGAGCTTCACATGCTGAGTATAATATTGATGTGTAGTCAACAATTCCTGAAATCCAGCTGATATAATACTGAAATAATCAATAATCTTGCAAATAGAGGTAGATATCTTTTCCTGTGGAGATTTTTGTGCTGGACTTAAAATACTTAAGAGCCAGGATCATTGTGGACACCCTAGACTACACGTGCTGAACCAAAGCAAACACAACCTCACTTACAACATCACAATGAAAGCACTTTTTTATAATACATGTTGTCATATAAAACTATAACTATTAACTAATGGTTGACAAAGAAATCTATTTTACTGAAACAAGTGCTTTTCAAAAATGAGATTTTTTTCCATTTCCCTTTACATGTGAGACAGAAATCTCCAACGAGACTCACCGTGTGGTTGTCATGGTGTTGTAAGTCTTGGTGACCAGTGTGTCTGGTTCTCCCCTACGTGGCTGTCGTACGGTGGCCAACTCAAATGTGTTTGGTCTGGCACAGACATCCCGGGGAATCAGGCCAATCTTTTCTGTTATACATCGCTTCAAATCCATCATTCCTATTGGCTCCTACCGCACAAAAAACAGCCAAATATAATGTAAATCAATTGAATATATTTTTTGCAAAGGAGACAAACCTTCCTGAAGTGATGTATCAGAAATATCCCAATAAAGTTTACTGTAAACAGAATTATAACACTGCGACATCTTACCTCAAAAACCAGTCTGACAATTACAGAATGTGTTGTTGACCATGTACATGAACAATCTAGGGCTGTTCCATTAAAAATAGAAAACAAACTAAACGTCACAATCATATTCTCCACCCCAACAAACTGGTAAAGTGCAACCTTGACCAATGACCATGAAAATCTGTATAATGTGAAGAACTTTATACTTCCACACTTTAAAGTAAATCTGTTGAGGATTTCATGAGATATCTTGTACCCAAGATGTTTGATTTTTATGTCTGAAAACCATGTTAGTCTTGGGTTACATGTGTGATTGTATACGTATTTCATCAGAGTGATAATTAAGCATTCAAAGCCTCTAGATGAGAGTATTACTGTATTAAGCATTCAAAGCCTCTAGATGAGAGTATTACTGTATTCGATGGTCAGCATATACTTGCTATTAGTCTGGCTAATTATTGTATCAGCAGCCATAGTGAAACTAGTTCAACTTTCATAGCAGGTTCATAACTGAATATTTTCACTAGCCTCCAGGCTATGGTCATGAAGCAACTAGCTCCGACAAAAGATACTAGCTTGGGAAAGCATTCTAGTGGAATTGTACATTTCTGACAAAAGTCACTAGCCTGGGAAAGCATTCTAGTGGAATTGTATATCTCCGACAAAAGTTACTAGCCTGGGAAAGCATTCTAGTGGAATTGTATATCTTTGACAAAAGTTTCTAGCCTGGGAAAGCATTCTAGTGGAATTGTATATCTTTGACAAAAGTTACTAGCCTGGCAAAGCATTCTGGTGAAATTGTACATCTCTGACATAAGTCGCTAGTCTGGGAAAGCATTCTAATGGAATTGTACATCCCTGTTCTCTTAACTAATTCAATTCTCAGGTTTGGTATGCCTGAACAAGAATAAACTGGTAATTCCAGACCATATCCCAGTCTGTGACGTTAACTATTTTCCTTACTAGTCATTTGGACTAGTGAACCCATAATTTTAATAGTCCAACTGTGAATTTGCTAGTCCAAATTACAGACTGGTCTTTTTTACAGCATGAAGTGTAAATTGTGATCTAAATTGGAAAATTATTAGAAATCAAAACAAAATGTCTCTCAATAATTAACAAAAGAAACGGAGCACGGAACTTGATCGCTAATTATCTCTAATACAGTATTATTGTTGTTTCCATTGAGCCTTTAAGCACTAGCCAGAACTGTATTTTTTTTTTCGTGTTGGAACAATTTTTTCTGTCTGTTCACGGACAGGCTTAGCTGGTTTTGAACCTTTCCTTAAACTTAGCAAGATCGCCATGGTTGGTTTCGAGTGGTTATAAACCGGAAGTAATGTTTGTTAACTACTAAAATCTGGAACCCAGTCTCGCGATCGCTGATCGAAACTTCGAAGCTTCGACGAATACCGTATTTTACGATAGGATTAGAACTTGTGACAAGCTTTATAGTGCAAAAAATATACCATTAATAATATTTCCATTATTTTGGAGGAAAATTGCCACTAGTCCAGTCGGACTAGTTAAATATTTTCAATACTAGTCCAGACTTAAATTTACTAGTCGTGGGCATCGGACTAGTGCCTAACGTCGCAGACCATATCCAGGATATGTCAACACCAAGTCTCTGTCTACCATCATACAAATCAAAGATGCACTATAAGAAGATGGAATTTTTTAACAACAATAAGTTTATGACTCAATATGGAAACAGTCTTGTTAACAAACCTCACCTTGCGTGTCTCGTCGTTGGGGTATTTCCACCAACAGAGTTTGTTACCGGTGAGTACACACCATCTCCTATGCCATGCCCCCAAACCACTGACATCCTCAAACATTGTCTGTAAGTAAAACAAATAATTTAATACAGGTCTTTATACACAAATGCTTCTTAGAATCAGGTAAAACTGGCTTGAATCAATGTCAAAAATTTAGCACCACTGGTTTAGATGAACCATCAATGGAAACTTTATATCAGTGCAGATTTTGCATATGGAGCTAACTGTTCATTTTACATTATCAACATATTGACTATTACAAGAGGCACAGAGGGTCTGTATCGCTCACCTAGATATCTAAGCAATCATGGCAAAACATTCTTCAAGTGAGATCCAAGGGAATATGCCAGACCCAAAGGCCAATCCTTGTAGCATATCTGTATTAGATTTTTCATGCCCAGCAATTTTATGTATGGTTATGGGGTGGGGATCTCAACTGTTTCCAAACTGTGACTCTGAAACTAGGTCCCTTGGGTTGTGGCCAGACCCCAGGATCAATTCTAATATCATGACTGCAATCGTCTCTTTTAGCCCAGCATTTGTATATATAGTTTTGGGGTGGGGATCTCAACCATTTCAAAGTTATGACCCAGGGGTTAAGTCTGCAAGGGTGTGGAAGACCCTGGGTCAATTCTAATATCATGAGTGCATTCGTCTCTTTATGTGCAACAATTGTATATTATAGTTTTGGGGTGGGGATCTCAACCATTTCAAAGTTATGACCCAGGGGTTAAATCTCCAAGGATGAGGCAGTCCCCAAGGCCATCCTGGAAGCATATGTGCATTCATCTCTTTATACTCAGCAATTGTATATATGGTTATAGGGTCGGGATCTAAACTGTTTCCAAGCTGTGACTAAGAAACTAGGTCCCTAGGGTTTCAGTCAGACCCCAGGGTCTATTCTAATATAATGACTGCGTTCGTCTCTTTATGCCCAGCATTTGTATATATAGTTTTGGGGTGGGGATCTCAACCGTTTTAAAGTTATGGCCTAATGACTAAATTAATTTGTCTCCAAGGGTGGGGCCAGACCCTAGGGCCATCCTGGACACAAATGTGCATTCTTCTCTTCATACTCAGCAATTGTATATATGGTTATATGGTGGGGATCTCAACCATTTCCAAGTAATACATTTTTTTTGGCCCCACACCTTAGCCTGGGGGGTCAGCCCCCAAGTTCTACAGAAGAAGTCGTTTATAGCAATATAGCCAAGTTGCCCCCTTCTGGCTCTGCCCAGCCATTTGTACAATTTTGAATCCCCACCACCTAGGGATGCTTCCAGTCAAATATGGTTGATATATATCTCTTAGTTCCAGAGAAGAAGTCGTAAAGCAATATAGCCAAATAACCCTTTTTGGCCCCGCCCCTCAGCCACCTGGGGGGTCAGCCACACCATTTGTACAATTTTGAATCCCTGCCTCCCCTGAAAGTTTTTGATTAAATATGATTGATATCCAGTGCATAGTTCTACAGAAGAAGTCGTTTGTAGCAATATAGCCTAATTGTCCTCTTTTGGCCCCACCCCTCAGCCCCCTGGGGGGTCAGCCCAACCATTTGTACAATTTTGAATCTCCACCACATAGGGATGCTTCCAGTCAAATATGGTTGATATCCATCCCTTAGTTCCAGAGGAGAAGTCGCTTAAAGCATTATAGCCAAATTGCCCCCTTTTTGCCCCGCCCCTCAGCCCCACCATTTGTACAATTTTGAATCCCCATCACCTAGGGATGCTTCCAGTCAAATTTGATTAAATTCCAATCAGTGGTTAAGAAGAAGGAAGTCGTTTAAAGAAATTGTTGACGGACGGACGACGGACGCCACAGTATGGCATAAGCTCACCTTGGTCCTTTGGACCAGGTGAGCTAATAAACCAAAACACAGACAGGTAAGCAGGGACTCAACAGAGTATTTGAAGTGGTCATAGGATAATGAGAATCCTGATCATGTCGTCAATTCTATCCTAAACAAACACAGCAAGTACAAAGGTTGATAGTGATGAGGAAAACAGAGCTCGAGTTATTACTCAGACAAGCCTTTTTTCTTTCTCACTCTTTTTTTTAGCAAGTGAGTTTGACTTCAAATCCAAAAGCATTTCAGAGATCCTATCTTTCATTATCATGTGGAAAGGAACTTTTGTACAGACAAAGTGATTATTTTTTAAATATAGGCACTTGCATCCCTAAATATTGTAAAAAAAAAAGAGAAGGGGGGTTGGAGGGTTGAACTAGACTAGACATCAACATATGACTGACCATCATTATGAATTTATCATTGACAATGCCACTGTGTTTGGGGGGAAAAAAAGACACTTAAATTTAAGACAACAAAATGATTCTTAACATAAGGTTACAAGTCCATATAATGTTGAATACATGTACTATAATGTAATTGGTTATTACCAGGAATCCACGCTCTTCCACATTTTGTTCCATCAAGCACTTGAGTCTCATATAAATGGTTCCGTGTAGAGGTGACAGGTAGGGTATCTGTGGTAGGAATATTACTTTAGTTAGTGTAACAGGAAAAACACTTCTGTAATTGAACACTAACATCTTGTGAGAGGGATGCTTATCGAGATACAATCTAATTAAAATTATATCTTCACATCGCTCCCGTTTACTGATATGTCGCGTTGAAGATCTAACAACATCCCATAGAGGGTCACGTCAGAGGTCAACATGAATGCATTATCGTATTTATAACAAGCCAATCAAAACGCGACATAACTCTTTCTTTCAACCAATCAGAAAGCAGGACCTGTAGCATTTAATGCAGACACCTCGTAGCCCAAAATCGTCTGGTCCAGTGATAGTTTGAATATTGCGAAGCCTGTCATTGGTTAATTTTAGTTTCAGGTTGTTAAACTTTTTAACGACAACATCACCAGAAGAGGAAGTCTCTCTTATTTCAAAGCAAAATCCACAAATTGTACAAACGTTGTCTTGTAGATAGACACGGCGTGGTGTCATGGGCGCCGCCATTTTTCGATGCTCATTTGACACCTCTCGATCTTTTATCATAGCAAGTGTGTTCCGAAATCATTACATCATCACTTACAGAAATGCGTAAGCTCTCATCTGATTGGTTAATGCAAAGGTCGCCTGAACATGACCCTCTACGGGATGTTGTTAGATCTTCACCGCGACATATCAGTAAACGGGAGCGATGAGAAGATATAATTTTAATTAGATTGATCGAGATATAAAAATAATGACAGGAAAAAAACAACACATTTTGACTTTTCATCAACATGTCTGAATAGAAATATGAAATTTGTGTGGTTTTTTTTATGTCATTTAATATTGAAAGAAAAAAAATATTTCAATAAATTCCTAAATGAAATACATATAACAATTGACGTTAATTACAACCAAGAATCAAGTGAACTAAAGAGAAGTTACTTTGCCGAACTAAAGAGAAGTTGAAACTGTTTTTTGTTTTGTTAACCTCCTGCAAGATATACCTATGTTACAAGGGTAACACTATATATCAGATCTCCATCCCTGACGAAAAACATGTTTCCACCTACCCTTTCTAATGTGAAGCTGCTCTTGTCGAGGTGTCTCATGGTGATGGGTATTGTGGTGATGAGAGTAAAGCTGGTTGTTCTCACGGCAGTAGGACCCCCTGGACTTGGACCTGTCAACACAAACATGTCCCATTAAATGTTGTTAAAGTGAAGGCTTAACAGAGTGACCGGAGCTATATTGTAAATGTAAGTAAAATACACAACAGAGGTTAGGTCTAGGCTGTGTGGTATGCATATAAACAGTTCTGGAAAAAGTTGTAGCAAAGAACTTCCTCCAAAACCATTAGTCTGGCTTCCCAAATCTGTGTTATATATGATATCATTACAACATTAGAATGAAGATGACAACTTTACATGTGGTTACATTTTCATTTTATTTTATAGAGTTTTAATTATTTAGGAAGCCATCATTTTACTAGAAAATGTCTGTAAGATATGAATGCCTACAATCCATGCCATCACTGTCATTTTTTCATTTTTTTTATTTAAATAGTAATGGTGACCTTAGTCCTGACCTTTGACCCCTGAAACATAAACTCGTTCAGAGATTCATTCTCATATTTGACCTTTGTGTCATCAAATTGTTCAAGCTATCTTATTAATCATAGTCACTAAAGTGATGACAACGAGCCAGAAAGGGACACTATATGTCAAGGACATAAAAATACCTAACATGGAGACCCAAGATTCTCACCTGTAATGCTAGTCGATTTCAGCGCTTTCTTTGGTGTTTTTCTTTTCTTATCTTTTGCTGAATATTCTTTTGAAACAGACTGAAACAAAAAGAGTAATTTGAGACCACTGAAGCAGATTTTTTTTAAACAGACTCAGTTTGTTTCTTAATAATTACCATGACAAGACTTTCCCTTTATAAGGGGAGTTTCATCACTCATAATATCATCAAGTTAACTTGAATTTTTCTTTACTAGTTAACAAAAGTATTGCAAAGCATATCTTTTGTTTTCTTTTCATATTTTTGTATAAATAAGTGTACTCAGGATGATCACGAAATGGAAAATTCTGGAAGAGTATATTAAATGGTTTTATAATGGCATTGATACTTTTATAATGGCATTGATACTTGTATTTTGGAGATTACAGATTGACAATAACTACAATCTGACAGAACATTTTTCCGCTTTATGTCAGATAGATAGATAGATAGGGATGATGACATGACACTCATCCAAACTTTACAATAGAGTTCCAGCCAGTGTCAATAAAATCTGTAAAAAGCGGTGACATTTAAGCGTTATTTTCAGTTATGAACACTTTTTGGTAAAATTGATACAAATGTTTCATTTTCTTTCCATATTGCAGTAAACTGTCAACAATTTTTGACAAAGGGCAGCCAGACAACTTCGTTCAAACATATGCTTGATTGAATTTTACCATCAATCTTTATATCTCATGAAATATTATAAAAATGAAGTCTTTATGATTTCCTAAAAAAATGTCTTGATCAACCATTCAACTCACCATGCTATAGATCTCCATACAGAGTTTGAAGCTGCCTGATATGCCATGTATCTTGATGAGGTTTGGAAAGTCAAGGCTGCCCCTCATCATAGGGTCATGTGTGGACAACATCTGGGTAACGATCACCTGTGTGTGGTTCCGTATCAGTATCAGGAAATAGTGTACAGTGTTATCTGTAATGCCAGAACAGTTCTCATTAATGTCTTCATAGCTACCTGTAACAACAATGTACATATCACATGTAACGTCACAACAAATCTCGTTAATTTCTTAACAGCTTCCTGTAACAACGAGATGTACAGCAGATGTCACCTGTAAGGTTTCACAGCTACCTGTAACAATATGGTACCAGTATACATCAGTAGGACATTCTGCCTTACCCTTTGTGTTATATATCCTAGTTAGAGTGATATAGGATGTCTTACCCTGCACACTGCCTATCCTAGTGACAAAGTCCTTCTTGAGGGGCAGTCTGATGTCACTGATGGTCAGTGAGCCCTTTGGTCCAGTACCTGGGGGGTCCAGTTGGCCAGAATCCTTCAGTCTCTGTACCTCAGTCAGGTAAGCAAGTCGCTTCTGGCCTGGATGGTAAAAATTGATAAAAATGCTTTCAGTGAATTTTTATATTTCTATTGACTGCTAGTGTAACCTCTGTTTTAAATGACAAGGGTCTGTATGCATGGGTGATGCAAGAATTTTCATCTCAATGGCAGATAAAAAGTGAAAATTATATTTATATCAAAACAGATTTGCTTCATTTCACAAATCATGCAATACTTGGAGCATTTTGATCAAATTTTTGGCCAATTTACCACATTATGTGAACTGTTATTTGGTCAGAATAAAGTCTTTGTGATGTTACAACCCATGGGTATATTTATTATAACGGCCAATATATGATTTTTCATGACATTTGAAGTTCATTTTGTTAAAAAATGCTTCCTCAAGAATGAAAAATATAATTAGTAAACCCTTTGTCTTGAAACTGTGGATAAAACCAATTCCACCATTCATCTTCGATAACCAGGGGTTACGCTCACTTTCGCTCTCTACACCCCCCTGGAATATGTCAAAGCAAAATTGAAGGCACAAAGATAGCTGTTTGATTGGTCTCAGGTAAAAAAAAACCTGATCAATCGCTAGGCTGATACCTGTCCTTTGAAGATTACAAAGGAGAGACGCCCGACTTCAAAGCCTGTCAATTATACTGTTACGTGACTGTAAAATTCTTTTGATGTACATCAAAGGATCAAACTAGTCTTCTTGTCTCAACAACAAGGTGGCACACACTGAGCCTTCAATTGTGCTGACATATTCCAGGGGTGTAGAGATCAAACGTGAACGTAACCCTTGGATATCGAGGATGCCCACCATTAGGAAGACCTTCATATAGTGTTTTAAGGTTTTGGAGTCACCTCATTTGTTTGCTATAATGACAATTTTAAAAACATACACAAGTCCATATTTGACTTTGAAATCAACGTAAAAATACCAGTGCGTCATCTCCCCAATACACTTACATGAGAGAAGCAGCAGTCGGTGACACTCGACCTGCTCTGCCGAGCCTGCAAAGTGAGAGTTGGCAGCACAACACTGATTCAGGGCATTGCTCGTCTGCATTATGACACTCTGCTCCTGGCTCACCAGCTCATGCAATTCCTGAAACAGAACCATGTTTAATGTATGGGATGGAAATGTAGCCCTTAACATGTCAACATTGAAATTATGATAATTTGATTAACCCAGATGAATTGACAAGTGCCCTCCCCGTAGCTCCCCTACCCAGTGCTAGTTTGATTTTTTTACCTGTATCCTCTCCTTAATAGATTTGCTCTCTATGTCCCTTGGAAGGCTAGTTGGCATCTGGATGTCCTCCTCCACCACATCTGCTGAGTATGTCCTATTTCTCACAATTTTCTTTTTCCCTTCTGAACTCCAGTCAATGTTCCTGTAATACATTCAAGAAAGTTTCAGAACAAGGAGCAAAATATTTAAATCGTATCGCACAATTTGTTAACAAGATGTCCAATGGGCCTGTACACTGACCTGCAATTCATCTTACATCTTTGACCTTCTGAAATGGTCAAGTTCAAATCTTTTAAAATTGAATAGATATAATTACGTATTAACACATTATGGGCCTTTTTTGGAAGATTTCTTAACTCTACACCTGATGGTCCGTTTTTGAAAGATTTTGGTTACCAAACATGGCTTCAGAAATGGTTAGGAATAGGGACAAGTGTTTATCTATTGAATGTATCGTATACAATTAACTGGAGATTTCAATGAAGAAATGTGAATTTGTTACTTACTGCGAGTTTCTGTAGCTGGTAACACTATAGACAGGTTGGCTGTCGTTGGCAATAGCATAGCTCTCGTGTCTATGGTGGCGCTGTAATTAACAAAACAAGTGCTTTTAGAACAGCCTTGTGATCCATCAATACTAGAGAGTTTAAAGTTGTAAGTTCTGTCCATTCTAAGTGGTAAATCTGTGAAGTTTTGCATGTGAAGATTTTACATCATCTTTTTACAAACAAGACAAATAATGATTCTGTCATATAAGTATTAAAAATATCATTATTACTGAGTTTGAATTAACTTAAAATAAAAAATAAAACTATTCGTTATTACATAAATACTGATTATTGATAAATAATGACGAACAAATTCATGTATCCATGTTGTTTATTTACACTTACAGGGGCAGCCACTGGTTGTCTGTGCCTGTACACAACCTCATCATCAGTGTCATCCTCTGCACCTATTGCCTCATCCAGAAGATCGCTGACACCTTGCTCGTCTCCCTCATCCGAGTCATTTGTGTAATCATGTCGCCGTGGTGGCTGACCAAGGGAACTCTGACTACTGGAGGCAGAACTCTCACTATCCAGACTGCTGGAACTTTCCTCCTGCACAAGTCTTCGTAAGTTGGTTGTACTTTGGTGACGCACACTGGCTGGCACTGGTGCAACAGGTTCACGCACCTTTTGCTGCTGGCCTTGGCGTTGCCTCTCTTTTTCATCCGGTCGGTGAGGGAGAACACTCTGTCTACGGACAGACGCGGGCACAAACGCACTTAAACTAACATCATCACTGTCTGATTCATCGTCTATAAATACTTGTTCGTTTTTCTGTGCAGCATATTCCTCCTCATCCTGAGTTGTGGTTCCCTCCGACTGTGTGTCTGTGTAGTCCATGTCATCCGTTTCCTCTTCAGTAGACATAATAGGAGGGTGCTGATGTCGCTGAGGAACCAAATCCTCTCCATCTGTACTGTCAAAACTATCACCTTCTTCAAACTGGACACGCTTTGTGGATTCACTGCGGGTCACATTTGGTTTCTCATTACCACCACGTTTCTGTGAAATCAGTCTGTAAATACTACTCTGCCCTTGCTGTGACCCTGTTTTGGGAGCAGGGGGTCGTGCCGGGGGCTGGCTTTCAGACTTTGGTTGGTCCTTGTTTGTGAAAGTGTAGGAAGCTGTGTCCTCTGAAATGTCAAATCCCATTGCAGCAAGTTTTCTTTCAAAATCTAGCAGCAAGAGGGTTATTGCAATACCATATTAGCACCATGCAAAGCAGTGAAAAGCATTAATGCATCAAAACCCCTTTGAAATAATTAATTCTTATGTTAAAAGTACTATTGACATCTCAATGCAAAGCCATTGTTAATTATTTAATAAGTGACCCATTTCCACCATTTTTACCCGGAGGATAATTTGAAAAACGTATCAAAGTAGTTTTTAGAACAACATGAAACCAATTCCAAGCAAGTATAGAAAAGGAAATTGAAACAGTGATTCCTATACCAGAATAACAGGATATAAGTGCAGTGTAACTAGCCCTCACCAACTATTCCTTTACCAGTATTTATTTACCTCTAAATGACATGCAGGCAAAATAGCAAAGCAATACAAAGCACATAATTACTGTATACCAGGAAAGTTTCACCAAAGTTTAGCTCTGTCATCTTTTGTACTCCATAAAAAAGACGATTTGATCACGACAGCAGATATCCGTGAACATTTATACCACATATATAGTACTAATTACATAGGAAGGGCTAAATGGATTTTAGCAGTGAAGGTCAAATATTTGACAAGGCAAGTTTCCTGGTAGACATTATATAATATATAGATTTGCATATTGCATAATACATAAATAACAACAATGAATCCTATAACAAACTATCAATTCATCACAAAAACTACAGTAAAACTAGCTGGAGTGACACTCATATATAAGTAATAGTCACTATAACTTCAACAGTTTGTGTGGTCACTTATTTACTATATTTAGTCTCAAGTAATTTGACCTAGATGTGTTGAATACTGATGAGTCAAAAGAATTTTTGTCCCATTCACATATATAATCCTTCATTCTTCTAAAACACAAATAGGTTGACCTGGTCAAAATGTGTCGATACCTGTCTGTTAAATATTACACTGTACTAATCGGATTTTAATTGACATCGGCATAAGAACTGTTTTGGGAAATCTGAATGATTATTTTAACAACACTGGATACAAGATATAAGTTCTTTCCTACGTATACATATATGATGCATTTTGAGAACTCAATCGTAAGCATGTCATTGTGCATCTGTAAACAGTGATTTTTGTTGCTCAGTTTTATGGCCGAATACAGACTTGTTTGCTAAAAAAAGTGCCTTATTTCCCCAAAATAACCAACAAGCCATTCAGATTGTTATGTCTCTCCTGTGCTCTGCTTTGACCATCAATGAACATTTCAAATGTGGTTGGTCTAGCACTTATAGTTTCAGAGAAACTTACTTAAACGCAAAAACTTAATGTGGATGGAGATGCTGACAAAGACAATGTACTATGAAAGGTAGGCCGCATCCAGCATTTGATGCATCTAACGTCCAAGTTTGATTGGTCTAGCACTTATACTTACAGAGAAACTAACTTAAACGTAAAAACTTAATGTTGACGCCACAGTCACCGGAAAAGCAACACCTTGGTATTGCTTCCGCTACTTTTTGGCAGCAAGACAAAACCTGAGAAATACAGTACCAATGTCAATACAAATAAGGCTATATTTTCCCAATTCATAAAGGAACAGGCTGTTGTAAAATTTAGGTAACAAAAACAGTGATAAAGTTTCACATAAGCTGTGTTGTGACATACCTGCCCTAGCTTGGGCCTTGATGGCCTCACGTCTGTCCTCAACCTTTGACGGCTCTTCCTCGGATTCCGACAACTTGGTCTCATAAGCTACAGGCTTATTCTGAAATTGGTAAATCTCAGGTCAAACTTCTTAATTCAAAATTTTAAAAGCTTATTTTGTTACATGTTCTTTGATTGGTTTGTTTTATATGCCTAGGCCAAAAACCAGTTGTAAAAAAAATAAAACAACCCCTTTTTCTAAACAGCATAACAAATAAAATATCAGAACTGATCACCTCTAAATATATTAAGTTTGTGATTTGAGGGAAAATGGGTTTCTAAACAAACTTTCCTCTTTTTGTCAGACACTGTGGCAGTAGTAAAAAAAAAACACCCCACTTTTATAGAGACTTTCAGTTAACAGGAATAAGTAAACAAACAATAACAGCAAACATGGGCATTCATTTTCATAAGCTAAATCAATTTTGTTTGTATGTCATCTTAGTGCACATTAAATCTTTAGTAACATATCAACAACACAACATAAAAAGGCCATTCTTGAACATTCAATAAAATTTAAACATAATCTTTCCTTTTTTTTCTATTTTAATGTATCACTCGAAGGAGGTTGTTAAACTCTTGACCTTAGCTTGAGCTTCCATGTTTAGAACACCAAGGCATAACTATTTAAACCCAGAAGGCTCTCACCTGGTCAGTTTGCGACGTCGGTTGGACATCTTCCTTCAGCATGCCATTCTGCCACCTGTTCTGCAGGCTGGCCAACTCATTCATCCTATCCCTCCTCAGCTTGTCTGCAATGTCGTCCGTCTTACTGTGCTGGGCCTGCTCCAACAAGCGCTGCTGCATCATCTTGGTTGCACTGCCAACCTTTCCTGGGGAAGCTCCTGGCTGTAATTTCACCGAGGTTGATTTCACAGGTGTAGACTTGACAGGAGAATTCTTCAACTGCCCTGCCTTCTCTACAATACTGTCCTTAAAGCTCTTGCGTGGGGTTAGGTTTTTATTTTTAGCAGCAGGTGTTTTATTGACAGGAGCAGGTGTTCTCATAGGAGATTTGGTTGGAGAACAGGCCCCAGGATCAACTTTTTTTATGTGTGCAACCTGGTTACTGGATGACATGTCCTCCCACGCTGACATCCTGGCTCCCACGGAGTAGGCAGTAGGTTCCTCTTCCTTTTGAGGTGTCTCATCATCAACTCTTTGCTGCCAAGATGCCATCCGTGATGACACAGGCCTGGATGCAGGATCCCCACCCTGTTCTGAGCTCTCTGTTGTCTGTTTTGATACAGACACAGGTCTCGGCAGAGGTGGTTTATCTGAAACTGGGGTTGCCATCTGCCGGGCGGGTTGGTGGACCTTCTTAGCCACTGCTGTTTTGGTTGGGGTGCTAGACACCTTTTCCCAGGTTGCCAGTTTGGAAGACATGGGCTTTTCAGACGGATCCACAGCTTTCTTCTTCGGTGTATCTGCATTTTTCCATGAATTCAAACGTTCTCTAATGGGCTTTTCTGTTGGATCCTCATCCCACTCTTGTAAATCAGTCTGATCTTTAGCATTGACAGGAACCTGGTCAACCAACTGACGAATCTTGTGCTTGGTCTGTGAGTTCTTTGCTGGAGAATTCAGCTTAACTGAATGCTGACTCACATGTTTGGCAGGTGAGGCAGAGGTGGCTGTGGTCCTTTTAGGAGATGAAACAGCAGGTGAGCTGATGACTGGGGGAGGAGGTGGAGGTGGGGGTGCAGCTGACTTGCTGGGGTTGTGAGCTTTTACCGGTGATCTGGCTGGAGACCCAGTACTATCAGATCCAGAGTCTATCCTAGGTGGTTGCCACTTAGGCTTCTTCTCCTCTTTTTTTCTGGAGAAGAAAATATGTAAACTTTGTATATGTGTTAAAACAGCCAATCAGCTACTACACCATAAACATGGAATGTTTTTGACACTCTTTATTTGAAAGTAGCACATATATATAGTTTGATAGTGAACATAGTGTATTTAACAAAGTAACATTGCTATCATATATCAGAGAAATAACCAACCCTTGCAGTTTTATTCTATTTTGCTCTCAACTCAATATTGAGACACTCAACGTGATAATTGTTTATTATAAGTGAATGTAAGTATTTAAGTGGTCATTATAATCAGACCTTATCGAATATACAGCTGATTGATTTATGCTAAACTTTTTGGTTAGTGCACATCAGATCAGATCAATTTTGTGTAATAATGTTGCACACAAAATCTCCATCTAGTAAAGAGTTAGACTCACTGGATGGATGGGTGGCTCAGATCATCCTCCCAGTTATTGATGTTGGCAGCCAGTTTGGCCAATCTGCCTCTCCTTGATCGAGTTCCATTGTTCTCCTTGACAGGTGACTCATGACTCCCTGTTGCCGGCAAGATAGATGTTTCACCTAAAAGGGAAATTTGAAAGGCACTATCACAAACAGGTCTAATGTATGAGCTCAATACATGAAGTAGGCATTGACCTGTACAGTAAAACAGTTTTCTTAGTACATGATGTAGACCCTGACCCATGCTGTAAAACAATTTCCTTATATATAATTAGTAAATAAAGAAGACCCTGACCTGAACATTGAGTCAGTAAGTACATATAGTAGGCTCTGACATATCGACCCATACAGTAAATCAGTTTTTTAAGTACATTGTTTATGAAGTAGAGCCCTAGCATGTGCAGCAAATCAGTGTCCCTGTACCTTGTTCATCCCTGGTCTTGACAATCTGCTGCATGCGAGACTTAACACCGAGGATTGCCGGTGTATCTGCTTTCATCTGCATAGCTTCCTCCCTTAGACATTGTCTCTTCCCAGGGGATTCTGTATTGAAGTAATTGATTACATTTTTACAACAGATATACAGTGGAACCCGCTTATTATTATATTATATATACGAGAGAAAAATATCATAATAACCAATCAAGCTGTTTTTCACAAGGTGAAAGGTAATAATCTGTTTATACAATGTTTTCTAAAAAAATGTTATTCTCTGGATTCCACTAGGTTCAAGACATCTGACTTTACAATGCATTTTATTATGAAATATAAGTATTCAGAATTTTTCCTGTCTATATTTTTGAGTCTGAATTTCCAATGAGATTTAGACATTTTTTTCCCAACTGGATGTGGATTTTATTTTGTTAAAGTTTGCTTCTGCCAGAGCACAATTTATTTCAAATTTTTCTATATAGGCACATTAGACAGACTTTAGATAACATAATCCTTGATTATCATGCAAATAAATGGATTCAGGTGTTACGATGGACACTGACGAGACTGTCAATTTCACCCCAACAAATTTTCAAATTTTGCAATTTCCAAAAGTTTTTATAAACTTGTGTAACTTTAATTTGAAATCTTACCTTCATCTTTACTTTTGATCACAACATTTTCGGTGGTGCTATCTTCGAGCACACGTTTCCTTGGCATAGGTTCTGGGGTTTTCCCTAGCTTCTGGTTTAGCATCTCTCGTCTCTGTCTGGTCCGCTCCAGTAACCTCTGTCAGTCAACAAAGTCAATCTTTAGAAAAAATAGTCTGAGAATATGTGGCCATGGTGGTATTATTAAAATGTTATACCAGGAGGTCTAGGATTCATGGCTTAAATGCCCTTTTTTCTGTAAAGGTACGGGCCTGTTCATTTTACAACAAATATGGGAGGTCATCTTTTATGAGCCAATGACTAATTTTCTTAGGGAATTAACATGCTTCAGCAGACAAGAAGGATTTTCTTCTTCGTTTTTATGATAGGGGACCGACATGGCCATAAAATTTAACTGGCCAAGAGGGCTATCTGAAATGCAAGTTATGGTTTACCCAGTAAACCAATGCATCGGTTTAAAATTTGACCCTGATAAAACACACATCGTGACATATCACAAGTTAGGAATTTAAACTGTAAGATAATGTCATGAAATTTGAATTATAGCTTTCCTTTTGTAATCTGATGGTATTTTTCATTTAATTTCACCATCTCACAACCGAGACAAAGATTTTATATCAAGGCTATTGACAAGTTTCAAAATTTAATTTGAATGTAGAATATTTTACTGAGCCCAAGAAAAAAATGAAATTTGCTTGAATTCCAATATTTTCCAATTAACATTTACCTGATATTGCAGTAAATCATATATATATCAAGAGATGGATTCTTAAACAACATTATATAAATATTAAATAACATGCACCTTTTACAGTGTTTCTTCAATCTTAGATTGGGTTTAATCAAGTAACCTTTAGTTTAACATATAGGCTTTAAGAATTGAAAAAAGACAACTTTTAGCTTCAAAGAGTTGATTTACAAGATCTGATATATATACAAATAATACAATGGATTAATTATCATTCATGTCGACCTTTGAACTTTCCTCATAGATATCAGAGAAACCTCCAACCCGAGGAGTGATGTTATTTGGCTGTCTAACCTGCGACACTGCCAAGGGTTTAACCAACCAGAAAACTCCTCGGGTTGGAGATTTCTCTGGTACACCTTTAATGTAGGGGACGATTATTTTTCTCCCATCCTATTATTTCAGTCACAACTTCACCGACAGTATGTACATAGTGTAACACATGTTGGGTATGAATACAATAACTTTTGATGGCGATACAATTACTGGTGACACATTTTAATGACATCACAATTGAACATGTGCGAATCCGCACGAGGCTATCTCCCCTTAGGGGGTGACAAGCTGATCTTTCCCTGCTAAAACAGCGGAAATACATATCACTTTATCATCCCAGCATAGAAGTACTCTGGCGGAATTTAACATAGAATTTATAAACTGTTAAATATTGCGGTATAAAATGCAAATTTGACCCATCAATTATAGTTGGAATTCTATGAAACAGATAATTATAATACCAAGAAATCTAGATATGTGCTGCATTTCTTCATTTTTTGACTAAAAAATTACTTAAGTCAAGAAAAAAATTCAAAGAGAAAATGTCAGATGAAAAGACTTGAGACTTGTCACTTATTTGATTTGCATTAAACAACAACATTGTCTTTTATTAGTTTTAAGCTGGACTTTTGCTGCTGTATACATAATTAGTTGTATAACAGGTCCAGTACACTCTGCCAATTGAGCTATATAGCTGTAAAGACCTATAATAGCTCTATTGACCTATCTGAAAAAGGTCTTTTGAGCTATTTTCAAGTGATTTTCTTTTTTTAAAGAAAACGAAACAAAGTCGCTTTTAAAAGAAGATTGTATCATTACGTTGATAACAAAAGACATTAAATATAAGTATTCTTTTTAAAAAATAATGATGTAAAAAAAATCGGAAATTTTACATTTATGAAAAATGAAAATAAACATCTAACTGTATGCTCTTTGTAGTCAACATTACCATAAACCTTATTGTTTTATGCGACTTTGCTTTAATTTAATGAAATTTGAGAATATATAGCTCAATACAGCTAGAATTTATATGTGTATATAGCTATATAGGTCTTTATAGCTATATAGCTCAATCGGCAGAGTGTACTGGACCTGTATAAGGCTGGGCATAGTACCGCATCAATAATCATAAGATTAATCATTGCCTGCTAAGTAAGACAAATCTATTCAGAATAGTGGAAAAGGTCATATATGCCTTCAGAGGGAGAAAATGGAAAATAGAAGGATTCAGAGGGACAGTTGACATGTAATTTATAAGCTTATGCATTATAATGTTGACAAGTTTCAATACCTGCTCAACCTTTTAATTTATCATAAACCATCAGGTCTACAGACTACATTTAAATTTATTTTAAATGTCATTAAGTTAATTCAGCTGGCAACGGTCCATTTGTAGCATACAGATAACAAGTCAACTGTATCTTATACGTACAGCTTATCCGTTACATGTGAGAACTGGCAAGGATCCAACAAATTTAAAAGTTGCGGTCATAACTCATCTCATATGACAAACGCCTGAAGGCATCCTTCTTGATTTTAAATTTACAAAACTATGCCCATCTTTCGCTGTAATAAACATCGTTGTAAGCTTTTTAAATTATGGAGATGTCTTGATTGTATTTCATTACTTATTTATAATGTAACCGGTTGCGCATAAAATGATAAAGGTACATTATTTACACATTGATGAATTACAAAACTATGCCCATGCTGTACAATTATCGTTTTGCACCTGTATATCTTCTTCAGAAGTGTCGTCGGTATCCATATTTTCCGCCGAATAATCCATATATTAATCTGAATGATAAACACTCTCAGTTCCTTTTTTTCAAATATCTGACCATCAAGTTTGTTAATGATCAGGGGGAATTGCATTAAAGTCTGTAATCGGAAATGGAAACAACGCCAAGCTACAAATATATCCAGTAAATATCTCTCTCTATGCTAGTAAAAATATTTAGCATAATCGTCAAACTCGAAATCTAATGTAGTGAACGTCCGCCCCGGTCTCACTAGCCTGACTAGGCCAAACTTCCAAAATCAAAGCAAAAACTTGAAGCAATAACATTTTCTTCAATGTGAACAGAACTCACAGTCAAGGTGTATTCTTCGCTTACCTCTGTATATGGATCCATTGTTCTTTCTTCTCTAAACAACGGAATTCATGAAAAGATCGTGATTTCTGTTCAAATATTCAAATGAACACTGCCACACCGCTTCCTTAGTCTGTTTACAACTTTTGAAATTGGCGGTTGTAAGTATCGTAATTTCTCGCGGCTTGCGCGATTTGATTTTCCGATAACTATTTATTATAAAAAGCAGAAGGCTTCCGAATGATAAAATTTTCGAATCCCTATCATGTGACTATCATGTGATTTGGTATCGCCCAAAAATGTTGGACAGGGTGCTTTTACTTTCTGTTTTTCTGTTATTGTGTTTTGCTACATCACCAACATCATCAACTGTGGTTGGAGATTTTATGATCAGAGGAAGAAATGGCGGAGTCTCATGTGCAAGTGAGTTAATAAAAATATTTTAAGGGAAAATATGTAAACTAATGTACATGTGACTTTACTTCCCGTTTTGTGTTTTTCTGCTATGTTAAACCACGGACTTAGAAATCTAATTCCGTGGTTAAACCAGCTGAGTTTTATTTGAATACATACAAAATATACAAGAATCCGGAGAACATTATTGTATTTGTTTGCCATTGAAAGCAAAGAAATTGTTATGTAACCTGTAGAAAGAGACTGAAAGTCACTTAACGAATACAATTTTCATTTAAAAACAACAACTAGATAAAAAAAAAACAACCAACATGTTATATATTCACAAAATGTGCATGTAGGTTTTAACATTGATTTTGGATGCAGTTTAATTATGATAACGTTCTTCTTTTGATATGTGGTGATGATAAAACAAAAAATCAATAAAAAGATCACAAATTTAAAATGGTATAAAGAACATCCTTCTTTGATATACTTTTAATTATAATTAGGAAGTTTAATAATATTTCTATATACCATGGGTATATAGCTTGGAGCTAATCTAGCATATGGAGTCCTTTTTTCTATGCATAACAAATATATATAAATAAGTTTATGTGCTGATGATATACCATGATGAGACTGCCGTGGTGAAATAAATCTATATACTCCACAGAGATCCAAATTGCTTTAATGCAGAGGGTATATGTTTTGAAGATGTTGTGGTGGGAAATAGAATGGAATTGCTTAGATACTATCATTTATAATTCTTATATAATTGATAAACTAGAGAAGATAGTGATAAGCAAGCTTTGCCAGTTTTTTTTCAAATTAAAATTAAAAATATTATATTGTTAATACAAACAAACATAAATGTTACATAAGAAATATAACAGTACATTAACAAAGGGATAAGACAACAGGCTAAGCCTATGTAAGTCTTTTCCTATAACTTTCATACATGTATAAAGATATTACTTATAAATTGAGAATCGTTCAGTATTTTTTAAGTTCCTAAGTAGGAACTTAAAAGGTTGATTACGTATATTTCTGTTAGTTTCATTAGACGTACCAATACACACATACATAATGTACAATAGTAATAATAATATATTTATTCAGGTAAAAGACAGATATTGCACATACATCACATTTTACAGATTGGACATAAATATATATGTATTATCACAGAAGTTATTTATAAGTTATTTATACCATAGAACAAGTAATCAGTCAGGGTGTTAAAATCTGGATTGGATTTGATTAATTTAGGCCTTTACCTGGAATGACCCAAAACGCCACAATTGCTTAATTACAATGGGGTCCCACAACAACGACACCATATAATAAAAGATGAAGATTTACAAATCCTAATAGATTATGCATGTGCACAGAGATGATGTGATGTCTAAAATTTCTATATAGAGGACATTGAAAGAAAAAATGTAGTGTATTTTCTATATTTGCACCAAATGAACAGGAACAATCATAAACCAAATGATTCATAAGTTTATCCTAATTTAAATAACTGGTATTGTTTCTTTATTGACATAAAAGAATATTGAGATTTCCTGGGTTTTTTTATGGATACTAGTTATTGTATCTTGGCCACACTCCAAAACCATTTTTCAGTAGGCATGTTGTGTATCATGTTTACATGCATGATTATAACCACTTCAAATATTTGAAAAAAAACACCACACAACTTTAATATGACAATGACAATTGTTTTATTCTCATATATACGGTAGAAATGGGTGACAATAATATATTGTGGAACAGGATTGTCATTAGTATTGTCAATTGATTATCTCATTAAGATTGATATAGGTAATAAAGGACTAGAGGCGTTATATTCATCGGGGATTTATAATTAGTTCTTATATTCATTATCTGTAATGAATGAAGTACACAAATATGAAGTTTCAAATTCATTGGACAACTGGTTTAGGGGATGTGGCATTACAAAGAGAGACATAAACCCGCATTTTCATAATAAAATGCTTGAAATTTGTCTGTTGTGCTCTATTTGGTTGAAAATTTGCCATTTTGAAGGAAATTAACTAAACATTTTTCAATTTTTGAAAGCCTGCGAAAGCACCAAACAAATGAATATTTGATATGCTTAAACATTATACCACTGTTTATTCATAGAAAGGAATTTTCGTTTGTCATATGCAGAGGCTTTCATTTCTGCATACCAACTGTCCAAAAACACCATATTTTGGATCTTTTTGCATAGCAACACAATTTTGTTGCTATGGTAGGGCATGCACATTGGAAAAAAACTTCACCAAGAAAGATAGCCCCAATAAACCAATATGATGATTATAATAGAAAATGGTAAATAAATCCAAGTTGAAATTTTCACTTTCAATGAGGCCAAAAAAATGACCCATAACGCCCTTTAGCCAATAACAATATCTGTCAATAATCAATTCATGTTGTGTTACATAATTGAATATTGTATGAAATTTAATTTTGTTTGGTCTTTCATAATGCTATCTGGACATATGTTTTCGTCTACTAATGAGTATTGGTTGTTGTGTACAGTAAAACAGATAATGGAATTTGTCGCCAATTTCTCTTCAATTACATAAAATTACATAAAATTACATAGTCTTTTTTCAGTTGGTATATTGGACCACCTACCACTCTCAATTGGTAACTTAGTATTACATGTTCTAAATTTACAATACGCTTTGGCCAGTTTCGGAGGGAGTTCTAGTAAATACTTTCCTAAACAAAGTTCGTACTAATAGATTCTATAATAGATTCCTTTCGTGAAAGTACAAATTTCATTTCTCCTGTTTGATATAAATTTTCGTTTTAGTTTATAAAATATAAGTTCAAAGTTTAAACTGAACATCAGTAGTACTGTGGCTGCTGTGAATCGCGGCCTGTCCAACTAAATTTCGAAATTTAAAGTAAAATCTGTTTAACTTTGTGCTATTAAATGTATATAATCATATTCAATATATACAAAAAAAACCTGCCAAAGTCAAAACAAAGTTGCTAACTTAAAGCACAGACCTAGATAGCAATCTAATTCCGTGCTTAAAGATTTTGTGCTTTATTTCATTAATTTAGTTGAGTAATATAGTCTTTTTGCCGTGAAAATCGCTGTGAATAAAACATCCCTTATTTTCACCTCAATTCCCTTAAAATGATTGTAAAACTCACAGATTGTTCTCCAAGAATTCTGGCATTTATGAATATGGTACCCTTTAGCAAACTTGGAAACTTTTGACTATTGAATATCGATATCAAACTGCATCCTCAAATATACTTTTCACATATTTTAGCCATGATTATTCATAATTTGATAAAATTGCTAACTGTTTATTGAAGAATTGAACTGCTTTCAGTTGGCATTCATAGGCAATATGAATGCCAACTGGACAAAGGCAAATTCAATGAAGCGTGCTTATTAATAAGCGATTCATGTTGGATTTGCGTTTGTCCAGTTGGAATTCAAACTGCCTATAAATGCCAACTGAAAGCAGTTCAATATTTATATTTACCATTTTTGGTATTAGTTCATCTCATAAAAACATCAATTAGAATTATTATCATTCAGCACTTATATATAGTTGAACTATATATAACGATGTATGTATCGTGTATGCTTGTTCAATGAATAGAACAGCCATCGCTCGGGAAGGGTCAGTGGTACCCAGCGTAACAATTATGACGTCATAATAATGATGACGTCAACAATCGGTCCATGGCATTCATAGCCTATATGAATGCCAACTGAATTTGGTAGGGTTATATAGTGACAATGCCATACGATGGTAAATATTACTTAATGTTTTCTGTTTGTGTTTTGTCAGTTTAGCCCGAAATCCGACCATTCATACTTTGACATTAATAGCTAGAGGAAACCTTCCAAGTTCTCCATTATTATACTATCATAAAGTTTGGGGTAGACGTTTTAACATTGCGTATGTGTTTGCAAAATTTTAGATGTAAACGTTTGATAAGTTTGTATTTACAGAAACCCCATACTTCATATACATATAAAACAATGGGTTTGATGGCTTTGTCAAATATGTCTAGTTGACAATCTATTGACAGATTATGATCCCTAAATTTGGAAATAGCACCATACATTGCTTTAACACTTTTACCATAGAGTTGTTTATTATTAAATGTTGTCAAGCCACTTTTAATAAAATAAACCCTAAGATATTGACATCCTTAGTTATTTCTATAACAGTACCATTGTATGTAAAATTAAGGTCATCAGGAATTCTTTATTAAAACTATGGTGACTGTGTAACTCACGTTAATGCAGGTACTAGATAAAGAAGTCTCAGAATGATGGCATGCAGCCAGGCCTTGTTAACTCATTCACCCTGAAGACACATTTGAACACTTCCAATTAAAAGGTTGGAATAGTTCATTATGAAACTTCAGGGGTCAATCAGTTAATGATGTCATCATTAGCCCAGCGGAGGTGTTCCATTATCAAGCCACTACTATACTCTGGTTATCTCACTTTCTAATCAATTAATGTATCAAGATAGCATAACGACTTCTTCTTCTTAACCACTGATTGGAATTTAACTAAATTTGACTGGAAGCATCCCTAGGTGGTGGGAATTTCAATTTGTACAAATGGTGGGGCTGACCCCCCAATGGGCTGAGGGGCGGGGCAAAAAGGGGGCAATTTGGCTATATTGCTTTAAGCGACATCTCCTCTGGAACTAAGAGATGGATATCAACCATATTTGACTGGAAGCATCCCTAGGTGGTGGGGATGTAAAATTGTACAAATGGTTGGGCTGACGCCCCAGGGGGCTGAGGGGCGGGGCCAAAAGGGGGATTTTGGCTATATTGCTACAAACGACTTCTTCTGTAGAACTATGTACTGGATATCAATCATATTTAATCAGAAGCATTCATGGGAGGCAGGGATTCAAAATTGTACTAATGGTGTGGCTGACCCCCGTGGCGGCTGAGGGGCGGGGCCAAAAAGGGTTATTTAGCTATATTACTTTAAGCGACTTTTTCTCTGGAACTAAGAGATAGATATCAACCATATTTTACTGGAAGCATCCCTAGGTAGTGGGGATTCAAAATTGTACAAATGGTGGGGCTGACCTCCCAGGGGGCTGAGGGCTGGGCCAAAAGGGGGCAATTTGACTATATTGCTATAAACAACTTCTTCCGTAGAACTATACCATGGATATTGATCATATTTGGTCGGAAGCATTCATGGGAGGCAGGGATTAAAAATTGTACAAATGGTGGGGCTAACCCCCCGGGCTAAGGGGTGGGGCCAATTTTATTTTACTTGGAAATGGTTGAGATCCCCACCATATAACCATATATACAATTGCTGAGTATAAAGAGAGGAAAGCACATTTGCTTCCAGGATGGCTCTAGGGTCTGGCCCCACCCTTGGAGACTTAACCCCTGGGTCACATCTTTGAAACGGTTAAGATCCCCACCCCAAAACTATATATACAATTGTTGGGCATAAAGAGACGAATGCAGTCATGATATTAGAATTGACCCCAGGGTCTGCCCCACCCTTGCAGACATAACCCCTGGGTCATAACTTTGAAACGGTTGAGATCCCCAACCCAAAACTATATATACAAATGCTGGGCAAAAAGAGACAAATTCAGTCATGATATTAGAACTGATCCTGGGGTCTGGCCGCAACCCTAGGGACCTAGTTTCTGAGTCACAGCTTGGAAACAGTTGAGATCCCCACTCCATAACCATACATAAAATTGCTGGGCATAAAAAATCAAATACAGATATGCTACAAGGATCGGCCTTCGGGTCTGGCATATTCCCTTGGATCTCATTTGGAGAATATTTTGCCATGATTGCTTAGATATCCAGGTGAGCAATACAGGCCCTCTGGGCCTCTTGTTGTATACTTTAAAGACTTTTTATTACCTTTTTACAGCGTGTACGGTCATCATGGGTTTGACAGAGCAGTTGTCTGTGATACACAATGAAACCATCATACATTCCCTGGAACGACTGTGTAACTACCTCCCGGACAAATACAGACAGCAATGTCAGATATTCACAGAGTTCTTTGGAAGTATTCTCATAGCAAGGTAAATTGCTTCATACAATTAATAATTAATCATGGATTTACAACTACTAAAACCTGTTACTGTGTTATACAAAAATTATTAAATTCAATTGTAAATACCGGTATGTACCCTATTACAATGTGTTTATATGTAGGAATATGTTTTGTGTGATTTGTTTAAGTGTTTTTAGTATGTGAATATGATGGAAGACAAAGTTTCCATTATCATTTGCTTAACATGATGTATATGTCCATCTGTCTCTAAGTGAAGAATGAATTAAGGGATCATGTTATCATTCACTTTTGACTTGTGTTTTGTATTCATTTCATATATATATATAGAAACCATTTTAGATCATGACCTCGACACAGTAGTCTAGTGGTAGGACGCTTGGCTCGTGAACGAAGGGTTGCAGGTTCGAGTCACGGCACTGCACTGTGTTGTATCTTTGAGCAAGACACTTCACTCCGCTTGTTCCAGTCGACTCAGCTGCAAATGAGTACGTGGTTGGGCAGTTCACGAATTGTAGAATGCTAGCTGTGAGCACCAAAATGGCACCACCGGCTGTATGCTCCCCATTGAGTTGAGAAAGATATTGGCTGGTTGCAAAGACCCTATAACCACGGATAATAATTTGTGAACCGCTTTGAGACGACCTATGAACTAGATTGCTGATAAAACAGTATATAAGAACCTCAAATTATTATTATTATTATTAATATTAAGTCATCATGTAAGTCTCTTAATTATTGCTGATGATCCCCTGGTTCAGTCAATATGAAAACAACTCCAATTGGGGAGGGATTAAAATGCATGGTGACTGTTCTCACAGAAGTGCATGTTCTCAGATATGACTATCTATCTTCCCCTTTACAAACATAACTATTGAAGTACCTTATTCTTGCGTATATCCTGTCAAATATATCATCAAGATGGACTTTTCCTGGAGATGTTTTTTCAGTTTCAAATACTTTTGGCACATTGCTTCATTTTCCTTTTTGTATTGATGAATTAAATTAACCTTTTCATGATTAATCTAAGAAACTTTTCTTCAGTGTCTCTTGTGCAAAAGACAAAGTTACTTATTGTACTTGTGTTTCCAGATTCACAAAAGATGACAACCCGGACACAGTTTGCCGTAAAATCAGATTCTGTTACACCGAGCCAGATAAGCAGGAATGCCACATCTTTCCGAAATCCAAGTCTACGGTATGTTACAGTTTTCTCAAAAAACATGACGATTTGGATGTTTCAATGAAAATGTTTTTTTTTACAACAATCACATCATTTAAGCATTCAACTGTTTTTGTATGGTATTTTTTATCTATTTGAATGACACAGCTTTGCAAGCAAACAACATAATGCGCGCTATAGATCATAAATACCATACAAAAACAGTTCAATACTTATATTTACATTTTCTCTTCCTCTTATGTTCTTTTTTAACTTATAATTAGGGCCCCTTATCAGAGATACGGGTGCCCTATAGTAATCACCCTGTCTGTCTGTCTGTCCGTCTGTCCACAAATTTTGTTTCTGGCTGATAACTTTGGTATTTATTGACCGATGTACATAAAACTTAAGGTTAAGGTCATTAGGTTCAAAGGTCAAGGTCAAATTTTACATCTTTTCACTGATGAACATTTTGTTATGACATTATGAAGCAAAGTTGATCAGAATTAAACAAGAAGTCAACTGACCAAAGGTCAAGGTCATCGGGTCAGGGGTCAAGGTCAAATTTTGTAGCTTTTCACTGGTGAACATTTCGCTATGACATTATGAAGCAAAGATGTTTGGAACTAAACAAAGAGACACACTGAGGTAAAAAGTTGAAGTCAAAGGTCAAGGTCAAATTTTGCATCTTTTCACTGATGAACATTTTGTTATGACATGATGAAGCAAAGTTGCTCAGAATTAAACAAGGAGTCAATTGACCAAAGGTCAAGGTCACTGTGTCAAAGGTGAAGGTTACATTTTGTACCTTTTCCCTGATGAACATTTTGTTATGACAGTATGAAGCAATGTTGTTCAGAACTTAACACAGAGTCAACTGACCTGAGGTCCAGGTTACGGGGTCCAAAGGGTCAAGGTCAAGTTTTGTATTTTTACTGATTAACATTTTGTTATGATATTAAGAAGCAAAGTTGGTCGGAATTAAAGAATAAGTCAACTGTTAGCCCAGCAAATATGGAGCTGGAAGGAAACAAGACTCACATCATAGTACTGTTAAATGTATATTTTGCTTCCTTGCGCTTTTTTTTAAGTCCAAATGTCAAACGTCAAGCTCAGCTATATGGGCAAATTGCTTCTTGATGATTATGTTGGGTATTATAATTGCCAAAAGACGGGGCCCTTACTGACCTGTCAGTGTTCTAGTTTATATTTAAAATTAAAAATGCCCGCCTTATCGATAGTCCACACAATTTCGTTCAATAATTTGAACAGCGTGTTGTCGCGTGCTGATTGGCAAACAAAGTAGTAAATTTTAACAAACACTTCAATTTTATTCCACAATTCAGTATCAATACAATTGCGTATGATATGTCTATAGAGTGATTTAAGTTAATCAATAGAAATCTGAGCTGAAAGTTAAGATTTTAAATTGTTCCGGGACAAATTTCATGCATGAATAAATACATTGAACACCGTGAATCTGACCTTGATCTCCACCTCCACGAGGGAGTTATTTTTGGAAGTTAATTCGAAAGTTTCACTTTGCTCATTTTGTGAAGAATCCAGACGTGAATTTATTTGTTGATTGTATGAGAATCTGACTACAGTCGGTAGATTCTATAACAGCATCGTTATTTGACATGTTGTGATCAGAAACTGGGGAAACCGTGGCTGCGAGACACGTGAAACTGATATCGTTGGAAGTGAGTGATCTTACAACGGAGCACAGGGGTTCGTTACAAATGTCTGAAATGTTTATGTGTGCTGTGACTCCTATATCAGTAGGTCTGTAACATATGTGTCAGTAGGTCTATAGTGCCAATCAGCACGCGACAATACGCTGTGTAAATTATTGAACGAAATTGTGTGGACTGTCGATAAGGCGGGCATTTTTAATTTTAAATATAAATTATAAGTTAAAAAAGAACATAAGAAGAAGAGAAAATGTAAATATAAGTATTGAACTGTTTTTGATGGTATTTATGATCTATAAGCACGCATTATGAGTTGTCTGCTTGCAAAGCTGTGTCATTCAAATAGATCATAAATACCATACAAAAACAGTTCAATGCTTAATTGAAAGTGTGTTATATTGGCTTCAAATGAACAGGAGGTTTGGTTAGGTCCTATTGTATAAACATTGTGATCAGTTACTAAATTAGATTGTTTTTACTCATGACAAGGAATGTTTTTACTCATGACAAGGAATCTTTGAAAATACTTCAATATAAGGATAATAAATTATTTAATTTGGAGATAATACTTTTGCCAACATTGAAATGTGGGATTTCGGAGTCTGTACCTGCAAAAACTGAAATCATTGAACATCTTTTGCATAACTATTTGCAGCCTGTACTTAATGTGATGCTATTTGTAAGACAATTTTTCTTGTTTTTTCCCCCCATAGGTTAAAAGGAGTCCACGAAATATTCACTCAGGAATCCTGAAAGAAGTCTTAAGTTATGAAATGAAGCAAGCACCATACAAGGTCAGTGGACGAGTTCTATTTAAGATGTTCAGTTCTATCCTTTAATGATGTAAATATCTTATATTTTATAATACACAGATAAAAAGTATAAAATGGTCAGGTTCAGGTAATTTTTATGGGATTGATATCATTTTTAAGTGCAAAATGTGATGCACTGTAAAACTTATGTGATTGGAGAATGGAATCTATTTCATCACATCACGCATTGGTTTGAAATGAGATTTGACATTTATGCATATGTGTTATAGGTCTGTTTTGTTCACAAACATTATTTGAAAACTTATATTGGAGCAAGCAAAAGGTATAAATGACCTGTACAGTATGGGGTATATGGATATATATACAGATAAAACAACTCTCACAGCAAAAGTGTGCTGATTAGGTGAACTTAGCTGTCATATTTGTATTGAAACCATTTTACCCCGTTTGTACATTGATATAGAGACAGATAGGCATTATACTTGTGTATTAGATGTTTAAGTGTACACACAATTATGTTAAGGAATAAGTTATCCGGTGACAATGAATCAGTCAACCATAGCTGTTCCAATGTAAATGATGCAATCTTGTGCACTGAGAAGAATTTGACTACCAGTACTAGCAGTGTTAAAATAAAATAAAATGCTCCAGAATTTTGAATCATGCCCTATTCATGGGAAAAATGGTCGATATGCTGTACTATCATAACATTGGGGCCCCTAAACATTGCTGATATAGTTAATAAATCTGTTGACTGCTATATATATATATATAGCCTGCAGAATGATTAAAACATTTTATCCTTGTACACAACGAGCAGTTGGGAATACAGACCTATTTAAAGCAATCAAAACACCAATACAATTTTCAGCTAACAGGTGTACCCCTACAAAAATGGAGGTACTGAAGGGTATCTTGGATAAGATACGCATGCCAATCTCCTTTATAAGATTTATAAAAATATTTAAGTGGGTTTTTTTGTGATTTCATTGGGATTTTATAGAAAGAGTGTCATACTTAAGCTATGTAATAATAATAATTGGTAAACATTTTATTTGAAGTATTATACACAAATGATGTGAAAAGGTGCATTTGATTGAGACTACAACAAATTTTACATGAATTTCAAAATAGTTCAGTATGTGGAGGCAACTAAATAGACAACCTATCATGGTCTATTCATGGAGGTTTTATATTCAACTTGATAATTACCATATATCTGTAGATATATTTAATGTGTGAATTTCAATTATAATTCTTACCTTTAAATTTAATTTAGAAACTCTGTGATCCATGCTGGTACAATTTTATTCACAGATACACCAAGATCCTAAGATATGTGAATTACCAGGAATAAAAACTATTTGTAATTGGATAGACATGTAAGTTGAATTTTAAACTTCCAGAGGTATTTTATTTTACATTACTGTGTATGCATGTTCTAGGATTTAGATGTTATTTAGTGCTAGTTGGATTAATTATTTAAGTATGCCATAGTTAAGTTAAGTTTCTTCGCCTGTAATTGATTGGGGATATTTGATGTAAGAAGCTATGATAAAGGAAATGAAAATTACAATCCTGGAGTTATAAGGGTTAATAATAAGCAGAGTTTGAAGTTTCTTATTTATTTTGGCTTATAATGTAGACTTATTGCACAAATCTTAATAAGGACAAAAAGTTTGAAAGTACTTGTTAAAACACTGTGGGATTGAATGAAAAATTAACCCTATGACATTCTACTGCTGACAATGATATCTCTGTCATGATTGCTGACATTAAATTTGATGGGGAACCATTGGCAAAGCTCTCATTAACAACCCAGGACGAGTTGCGCAATATCACCATGACCTTGCAATCGAAGTCCTGTGAGCTTGATCCACTTCCTGCAGACTTATTTAAGCAATGTCTTGAAGCACTGCTTCCTTTGTTCACCTTCATCATGAACAAATCATTGGCTGAGTCAAAGCCTAAGGTTCCATTCCAGTGTTGAAGAAGCCTGGAATGGACAAGGAGGAGTTGAAGAACTACCGCCCAGTATCAAATCTGCCTTTCCTGTCTAATATCTTGGAGAAGGCTGTGTCCCGGGTCATCTCCATGCAAACAGTCTCCATGACAACCTGCAATCGTCCTACCGCATGGGACACTCTACTGAGACGGCCCTCCTACGTGTACATAATGCCATAGCTTCTGCATTGGATAACAAGTGCAGAGCGGTGCTTGTCATGCTGGACTGGTCAGCTGCATTTGACGTCATCGACCATGGCATACTTTATAAACATCTGGAGCACTCTTATTGAGTGACTGATACCGCACTATGCTGAATACAGTCTTATATGAGTAAACGACGACTGTGTTGCCATCGGAACTACCAACTCACATGATAAAGAACTAGATTTCGGGGTTCCTTAAGGGTCTGTGTTAGTACCACGAAAATATTGCCTGTACTCAAAACCGATCGGAGAGATTTGTCGCCGCCATAGCCTTCGCTGTCATTGCTATGCTGATGACACATTTACATGGTCATCAAACCACAGGACAGTTGGGATACAATTGCAGAAATCTGGAAGCTTGTCTGACAGATATCAGTACCTGGATAGCCAACATGCTAAAGCTTCATCAGGAAAAGACGGAACTAATAGCCTTTTTCCCAAAGTGTCAGTAAACAATGGCTCTCCAGCTCAAAGTCGGTGCCATAACTATTGAGACTTTTCCAGTTGTTAAAACCTAGGGTTATACTTTGATAGTTCACTGAACATGGAGAAACAAGTGAACGCTATTGCCAAATCCTGTTACTACCAGATCAGGAACATCGGCTGTTTTTCGGCAGTTTATAACTGCAAATGCATGCGAGATTTTGGTGCATTCACTTGTTACCTCTCGGTTGGATTATGGTAACGCCCTGCTCTGCGGTTTATCTGACAAACTAACTAGTCGTCTGCAACTGCAGCACGGCTGGTTACTTGTACCCGAAAGAGAGAGCACACCACACCTGTGCTATATTCATTGCACTGGTTACCTGTACGATACAGGTCGAAGTACAAAATGTTAAGTGTATACATACAAGGCACTGAATGGAACAGCTCCCCAGTACCTACAGGAACTTGTTACCCTGTATCAGCCATCACGATCACTGCGGTCGGAGTCAGAATCATTGTGTGTCCCAAAATCTCGTACTGCGACCCATGGAAACCGGTGGTTAAGGAGGGTTTCGGCCACGTTTTGGAATAGCTTACCATCTACTACATGTATTAGAAAGTCAAATACCCTGGCCAAATTCAAGAAAGACATCAAAACTCACCTGTTCGGGTCTGCATTTTAGGCTCATTGCAAAGACGTCATGTAAATACCACCCTTTATTTATTCATTTGTGTGCACATTGCGATGATCAATGTATAAAAGTGATTGTATACCTTTGTTTTTGTTTCACAATTATAACTAATACTATTATCCATATGTTGTAAAGCGCTTTAGAGTAATTTTGCAAATTATACAGGGCGCTATATAAATGTTGTATATTATTATTATTATTATTAAGGACAGCATTATTTCACTATAAAAGTAGAGATTCTCCCCCAAAAAAAGATTTGGTAAGCATACACTGTGTGTCAGGAAAGCAATGAGCAATATCCCCGTATACCGTATCAGATACTCATGATGACCTCTATCCCACCAGGATATTTGACAAACATGATCCTGCTATTGACTTGGATGATGACAGATACAGTACATACAAGGTAATGTATGTCCTCAGTACACTTATACTAGGGCCCAATTGTTCATAAAAGACATTTTTGATGTGAACATTAATCTAGTACATTTTCTAGAAGATTGGATTCAAAAACTAAAAAAAACCTGTAAAGGTATTCAAAGTGCCAATCTGAAGAATAGAAACACAAACATGTCTGTAATTTTTCTTTATACATAGTTTTTTAAAACCCTTTTTGAAAACTGTTGTTATGACTTGTTAATTTAATCAGACTTTAGACAACTGGATCCAATTATATTTACCCTTACCTGTCTCTCAATGTTCTAAGATCGATGCCAAGTTAGGGAAAAATGTTGAAAGCAAAATCATCACCTAGGTTTAAGGGACACTGTTTTAAGGGCCTTATGTATTAAAACAAACTTGGTTTCAAGGCACAGACACGACTTTCTGGTTTGACATGTTAATTATGACAATACAAATCTGGAAAAAACGCCTTTTTTTTTTAGAAATAAATTGAATTTGAAGTGAAACATTTAACATTTATTTTTAACCAAATATGGGAGGAACATATTTTCCCTTTGATTCCTTTTTTGATTCTTACAAAAAGGAAAGCAGCAGTAAAAGGCAGTACAAACTATTGTTCATTTTTTTGCATGTATTGATATATCTGAATTTCATTATTTTAGAAATTGAAAATAGTGTCTTTTTAATTTAGAATTACAAAAATGAGTGAGTTCTCATATATGTCGGGTTACTTTGGTAATTTTGGATAATAATTACTGTACTGAATATTAGGCTTGTATTAAATGGTTGCTATTGTGTGCAGACACTGCGAGGGAGCTCCTGGAGGGGAAAGGACTGTGATGATGGTAGAAAGGACATACACCCTGGAAGCCGGTCAGTCTTACAGAAATATTTCTTGAAACTGACAAGATATATCGATTATCAGAAAGATATATTAATATCATCACGTTTCCTGAGATTTCAAAATTAAAAATCAGTTACCTTTTTATTTTATAACAAACTGTGTATGTATGTCTGTGATGCAGATACGAAATTGACAATTTAAGCTGTGAAAAAAATGTTGCATGATATTATTGTATTCCATCCATGCCTTAAATTACGTAGCTGTAAATACGACCCTAAACCCATTAAACATTATTATTAAAACCATAAAAACCAATACTCCTTGATATATGCTTCAAGTTGATAGCATACTGTAAACATTACGTACTATTGCTATGTACGATACAGAGATGACATGTTTCTGCAATAATTATATATCGGATCAACATATTCGAGGGTACCTTCATTTGATTCTAGAACTATATCAAACCATTCGTCTGTCACCAACATCAAATTCATTATGTATAATTTGTAGGTGCCAATTTAACATGTCAAACGTGACCCAGAGCTATTACCTTGACAGTCATGGATATGTATGTGTGATGCTATGGATCGTTAATTATGTCTACAATATCACTGTAAAGTAATTACCACTTATAAATTTAGCTCCTGGCAAATGCAATCTATTGTTACTTGGATTGATTTCAATGTTTGCATTAGCCGTCGTGAGAAGTATTGTCATGTTTTTAAAGCATGTATATTATACAAATTAAAATGTAGGTAGTTATACATGTATTTGGAAAATATGTGAAATTTTAGTACTGTACATTAGCATTTCATCATCAGCTCAACAAAGCGCTAGATAAATCATGAAAAGAGAAATTGATCAAATGATATTTAACTTTCAGGCCAATCCAGTCAGACGGGGACAAGGATAGTAATTGTAATGGTATCATGGTACGTACAGATAAAAGGAGAGCGAAGAGATCGGATATTTATAAGAGGACCAACGATAACCAAGGCTCATTTCAGAAAAAGTTTAGTCCCAACGCTTGAATTAACATATCTATAAC
The DNA here is from genome assembly GCF_002113885.1 of Mizuhopecten yessoensis. NCBI lineage: Eukaryota > Metazoa > Mollusca > Bivalvia > Pectinida > Pectinidae > Mizuhopecten > Mizuhopecten yessoensis. The sequence goes on from NW_018405253.1 coordinate 133,178, forward strand.
AAAGTGAATCATAGTTGATAATATTTTTTGCCGATCACTACTTCTACAGTGGTGACAAATATACAACGCGGCGCTAAAACAGTGTGCATTTCCAGTGCCTTTGGTTTTGAAAAAGAACTTGGATTCTTGGATAACATTTAAAATTATAAAGATTTCTGAGCATTTGGCCTCATAAGTAGGAAAAAAAAGTCTCTGAAATCGTCGGCATTACAAAGATGTGGTTGCTGAGAGTGATGTAGATTTCCGAACTTGATCATCATATACAAAAAGTGTTCTGAAGTCTACAGCATTGAAAATCGCGTACGATAAGTTTTACGGGGTCTTTAGCATTAAACAAATAATGTATAGACCCAGAGTTATCAGCATTAGTCACGACGAATATTTCCTGAACCTTCAGCATTTTCCAGAGCTTTCAACAGTGAAAAAGTTGTATGTTTTTGGTGTCTCTTACTTATGAAAGGATATAGCTTTCCAGAGCTTTTAACTTAAAATTCGAGGAAAATTTCTGGAGCCCAAAGACGTAGATTTCCGGTGATTTTCGGATCCTTCAGTGTAGATTTTCTGAGCCTCCAAAAAGAATTTCTTGGCGCTGAAGCATTCAAAATTAGGAAAATCTTCAACGTTTCATACAATATAGATTTTTGGAGCCTATATAATTAAAAGCTATAATGATTTCAGGAGCCATCAACAGTTAAATGATTTAAGATTTCCGGAACCTTCAACAACGAAAACGATGTTAAGTTTTAGAGCCTTCGGCTTTAAAAACTAAGTAGAATTCTATAGACTTTAGCATGAAAACCAATGAAGATTTCTGAAGCCTAAAGCATTCAAAAGATGTAGATTTTTGGAGCTTTTATAATTGAATACAATAAAAATTGACAGGAGACCGCATAAACAATGACCTTCTGCAGGAACCTTTATCATTGAGACGAATGTATGGATTTTTGGAGTCTTCAGCGTTAGAAAGATGTACATTTCTTGTGCCTTTACCATTTAAAATTATTTTTGGAGATTTACGGAGTCTTCGTCGTTTGAAAGGAAACCTTTATCATTAAAATTATTTAGATTTCTGGAGCATGACTCATTGATAACGTGTAAGTTACCACGTAGTTTTCAGCATTAAATACAATACACTTGCACAAGTAAATATCCGATCCCTTAGATTTCCAAAGACTTCAGTATAAAAATGGATAGAGCTGTCTGGAGCATTTAGCGTTAAAATCGATTATGTAGACATTTGGGATATATATGTAATACTATTTCAATGTTGATGTGACATCCTTTCATGTAGTATATGTAGTACTGTACATGTAATATACGGGTTGGATGTACAGCACATGTTAAAGTTTAAATGACATCAAATACAAATGTTCGAGAGCACCTGTTTCAAAAATCAGTTGCAAATTATTTTGAATTAAAGTCACATTAGGTAGACCGTTATACAAAGTGAGAAATGGAGTGACAATACATTTTGAAGAAGTCAGTGGTTTGTGGTGCGGATGTATTCATTGTTGTGTTGTACTTAGGGAGTAGATCCCGTCAGCGGCCAGCCATACGAGGACCTGTACTGCAAGGATAGCCAAGCGAGGGGCGTGGTTGTCCTTGGCGACTCAATCAGTGCACACTTCCACATTCCCAGGGAGTGGCTAAACAGTACAGAAATATCAGCAGTAAGTTTAGATTTCAATCAAGATATGATGCATTAAAATGCCTGGAACTATTTAAGAATGTTTTTTATTTATGACCTCATAAGAAATAAATTTAAATGATGCTTAAAATTTCATTGCCTGTTTCTGTCATTTTCACATTAATAAGTATCCAAGTATGAATATCCATGGATATATTGACATTATCATAGCATACGTATTATATGTGTAAGCAGTATAAGTATGAGCTATAATCATGTGTTGTTATTGATACATCAAGCTTGATTAATGACCTAAATAACAGGTAAATACCAAGTGTCATTAAACCAGGTAGTTTAACGCCTCTGTTCTAAAAGTATTTATCTTGATTGAATTGTTTCTCTTATATAGGTAGTTTTTGAACCTTTACCTTTCATCTTGGAGAATGAGTTTGATTGGCCAGAATTGTCTTCTATCACAGGTAAAACCTCTTTACGATGTCGCATGTTATCTGCCACGTTTTCCGGTTTTTTTATGTCCTAAGAATGCTAACTTATCATTTTCGAAAAAGCAGTTTTAAGTCTTCACGAATGCATTTTTTATCAAAACTGCCCTAAAACATAGGTTAGTGAGCGAATTTACTTGTTAGCTGTAGATATGAACATTATCTATTATGAGGTTTTAGGGAACGTTTGGATTCTGATGAGATAATAACTTGGTTATCAGCTTTGTTTATAGTAGCTTATTTTATTCTACATATCCTGTTTTAAACAGCTAAAACATGCTGGTTTTGACCACTCTAACATACATATAAAATATGAAAATGAACGTTGTTATTATAAACATATCATATGATCAAATCGAAACACATGACAGTTGTACAGTAAAAAAAGCAGCATTTTACCCATCGTGAAGTTAACGGTGGATATATAAACAGGTCCCGTCTGTGAACAACCGTTTCAGGACCATATCTTAAAAAAACCGTTAAAGACTTAATTTCCAAATTTCCCATATAAATCAAACACATTGAAGAGGTGCACTTTGATATTTCCTTTAAAATTCTTATTTTAAAAACAATTCTAGCATCTATTGGAACGGCACCCAAAATATGTAATCTTTGGCGCATATTTGTGTGTCCGGAGCATATCTTTAATTATCAGCAACGCTTGATAATTTTGAATTTTAAGTGTGATGCTTTATGATCAAATGTTCTTTAAATGAGTTTCCTAAAATTTACATTTACAAAGCAGGGATTATCCCAAGATGAAATTAATTTCATTAGAATTGCTAGGTAACTGTGTCTGCCTTTAAATAACCAGCAGGGTAAAGACATTTCTGTTATCAAAAGTTGATGGTATACATATTTTTAATTGTGTTTTCAGGTTACATGAACAACACTTACACCAATGTAAACCATGGCCCTATGAACTCGGTCTATGACTATCTGTGGCAGAGGAACCGCTGTAACCACAGGGATTACCAAAACATTGCTGTCAATGGTGAGTTGTGATGTTGAAAGGCACCATTACGTACAAATTATTTGACATGTTTAGTTATTTTCATGAACCAAAAATGCATGTTAATAGAGGAAGATTCATATCACAAATGCATCATGATGTATTTGGTGAATTACATATAACATTTATGGGTTTTGATGAATTAGGTTCAGTGGTCAAAATTACTAAGTCTTGCAGAAAGACCAATTTCGATGATCACTTGCAACTTAAATTGATACTCATTATTACAACAGCAGCAATCTGATTTTCACAGGTGCCAGATCAGGGTCAATGGTTGACGAAATCGAGAAAAGGTAAAGACTTACAATTGGTCGTCACCAATTCAATATTTTTCTTTTTTGTAAAAAAAAATAAAATCACTGAAAATAGGTATGGAAAGGGATTTTGAAATGTTATATGTTTTATAAGAAGTGAGTTAGCTTTAGATCCAGTTAATTATGTCTTGTTATTAAGTGTGTGTGACTGTCGACATATCTGTAATTGTCATGTCAAAATAGAAATATTTAAACAATCACACAAATACAATATGTCTTGTTCAATCTCAATATGAAAAAACTCTCGTGTCAAAGTAACATAGTGTGGTGTCGGTTATGCTTTCTATGTGTGCATTTATGTAGATTATTTTGAAGATTTAAAGTTCTCGATATGCTTCCAATTTCACCAATTATTTTGTAGCCTTTTTCGTAACCAGACAACAGACAATCCTGTCACTCTGTTCTACGCCTTGGTTGGAAACGATGTTTGTAACGGGTAGGTATAGCCACTGTTTCACATGTAACGGGTAGGTATAGCCACTGTTTCACAATTAACGGGTAGGTATAGCCACTGTTTCACAATTAACGGGTAGGTATAGCCACTGTTTCACAATTAACGGGTAGGTATAGCCACAGTTTCACAATTAATGGTGGTCGGGATTTAGTCACGAAGAGTGTTCATTACCATTAAAATATTTATAAAAGAAAGAGTGAAAAGCGTTGTATTCTTTAAAGGGATATCGGATATAATATAAACCTTTGTAACGCGATCTGTTTACAACTTGAAGATTAATCAAATTTACAAACACATGGTGTTCTAAATGTGAATGATATTTGCAAAGCAGAGCGTATCATGAAAATGCCTTCTATATTTTACTTTCATTTAAAATTCACATTTAAAGATACTTTGATCATCATGGTAACGCTTGTTATAAGAAATTAAAATAATCTTATAACTATTTACTTTAGATATAAAGGATCGTATAAATCGTATCCGAAAAGAAAATTATAACCTATGTTTTTTACTATTAACATATGTAGTGGAGAAAATTCAACCAACGTTTCTCATTTACACTTTTTTCTTTTATTAAAGAAATAACAAAGGCGAAATAAAATATATACAAATTGTATGAATATTTGATTAAACTCAACCATAGTATTGTGTGAGTAAAATGCAACGGGCCTAAACCGGGATTTGGGACGCATTTATTATATCATAAAGGAAATCTAGGGTAGGTATTCCATCTAAGAAAAAAACTAATGTAATCCCCTAGCGTTTCACTTGCAGTGAGACATGATTCTTTAGCTAGTAATACATTGTTTATATATATGTATATATAAAAAGTTTATTTTACACATGACTGACCTTATTCAGTCATCCAGACACATTTGCTCACATGACAACCCCAGAGGAAATGAAGAACAACTCCATTAGAACTTTACAGTTTTTGGTAAGGATATTTCTTTAGTACTTTACTTTTACAGTATTATCAAGTCATACTTTCCTCTTGACCTTTAGTTACGAATTTGTCAATGTGTACTGATGGCATGTTATATGTTGTTTTATTTTACCTTTCAATGAATCTCCGTCAATACCAGTGCTGTTGTTTAATGTAAGAGATGGTCCTATATAAAAATAGTACTTTTTATTGTTAGTTATGAAGGCTAAATATTTAAACATTATAATATATTTCAATATTCGATGTGATATTTCCCCTTGATTTACAACTGCATAATTAAGAAACATGAAGTAAAAACCCTTTCAAGTAAAAGAAAAATACACATCCATTACTAAAGATAACGGCAGGAACCGACCAGACAACACAGCAAAAGACATCTTTATATCCCACACAAAAAATGAAACCAGTCGTTCCATATGTATCTGCATATTCTGAACCATCTGTGGCAACCGCCGTAATGTCCCCTGGTTGTGGAAGACACTGACGTCCTATAATTAGAATGATGACGAACATACTATTTCATCAGTGTAGGTTGAAGCCTTTCTTGTGGAAAACCCTCTTAAATACACATCTATTCGGAGCAGCCAGATACATAAATAAATAATTAGTTAAACTAATCATCCATGACAGGTAAATTCCATTAGAAGGAATGGCTGGTTATTCACCGTGGGGTAAAATATCATCATACTTATGAAGTTAATATTAGAATAAAAGTGGTAGTCGCCAGAAAGATTATTAAGTTCGTTAAGGTAGGGCCTATTCGATATACTGTATTTTCCAACGATATGATTATGCTTGGTGAATTTTGCTAATTTTCCAAGTATGATTTCTCTTAATGCGTGAATCCTTATAATTTTAGCTAAAATGTAGATTATTTCTAAGGTATATCATCGTTAATCCACGATAGTCTCCTTTTATAATTCACTTTAACACGTGTTACCAACGATTATCAGTGTTAAAACTTTCACTTCATTTCACAGGAGAAGGCATTGCCCGCTGGAAGTCACGTTTTCTTTGTAGGTTTGGCAGACGGAAGGGTCCTCTTTGAAGGTCTAAAGGATAGAATCCATCCCATTGGTTCTCTCAGGAATGACGTCACCTACTCCAACTTTTACGATTACTTTAATTGCTTAGAGGTAGAGACTTTGACACTATCTGTGTCTTTATATATGAAATATCTTAAAATCGAAACAATTCCTGGTAGACTTTGAAGCATTAGAACCACTGAACCCTTCCAAGCATACTTAGGTCTCATATCCGACTGACTTATCTTAAGTGCTTCACAATACTTCTACGCTTCACTCTAACCAAGGAAATATTTCAAAAGCTTTATATATTTCTTACTTAATTTTGTATCAAATCATTGATTTGATTTATAGAATAATTAATTGAAGTTGATTGAGTAGTTGATGATAAAACAATGCCTAAAAAGTAAAAATCAATTTCTTTCAAGAACGACAATAGGTAGTAATATTGTGTTTTTGATTTAATACAGATATCTCCTTGCCTAGGTTGGATGAATACTAATGAGACAGTAAGAAATATGACAACACAGGTAATTTTTTATAAATACTAATGAGACAGAAATATGAGAATGTTAACTAATTTGTTCATTACAAGTGTTTATAATTAAACTGAGTTCACAAACACGTGCTTATAAAATTGGGCATTTTTGTTTGAAATTTAACTGAATTCACAAGAACATGCACATAAAACTGGTCTTTTTGGGGTTTTTTTTTTCTTAATTGACAAGAATATGCTTATAAAACGAAGCCTTTTGGTAATTGGTGGCTGATTTTCGTTTGGATAACAGAGAGCCGAGCAGCTGAGTAATGTACTGAAGGAGGTGGCACTGACTGAGGCAGCCAAGTACCACAATTTTAAACTCGCCTACGTGGAAAATCCTATTTTCCAAGGTACAATACAATGACTTTTATATCAATATTTGTGTTATAATTCTAAATTGTAAGACCAAGCTACAACATGAATGTGGTAAGATAAACAGCTACCGGTTACCTGTAAGTGGTGATGTGGCTGCAGTAAACAAAATATTATTATTTTTTGGTAGTGTTGTCTTTTGTTTTTTTGTTTTGGAAATTGGATGTGTTGACAATGTGATATTGTATTCAATTAGGTAATATTATAATACTTGACCTCCTATTTGATAATTGTGTGATATTTAACCTCCTAGTTGATGGTAGTGTGATATTTGACCTCCTATTTTATGGTAGTGTGATCCTTCAACTTTTATTTGCTGTGATTAATTCCATAACCTTATTCATACTTTGTAATATTATAGTTGTTGAGTATTGGAAGAAACTTGGACGTCCACTTTGGGAGCTGATAGAACCAGTTGATGGTTTTCATACAAATCAGGTAAGGAATGTTTACAGTAAGATTTTTCTTCAAAACATATATTGGAATAAGGTGAATAAAAGATAATCATCTGGAACGGACATTTTCAAGTGAACAGAACTTTAATGAGGGAGACACACAACGTGTCTCGTTAATTTGGTTTTATGATCTATGTTTCCAACAATATAATTCTTATAAGAATCTTCATTGTCTTTAAAGAAGTCTTTACTTACAATTTGAATAGGCTACAATAATACATTTTTTACTATGTAAGTATTATTTTCTATATTAGCTTGGTCAAGCACTCACAGGGCAAGTCCTATGGCAGAACCTGGAAACTGAATATCCCGATGCTATCGGTCCTATCAACCCATTTAACACCAAGATCAAAACCATTTTTGGAGATCAAGGAGGCTACTGAGCATGTGCAATATCACCCAAAGTGATACATATATTTTTCTGTGATAAATATATATTAATATGTTAATCTATATTCTAACCAACTACCAAAGTTTGCTGTTTGGTCGTTCCATTGTTATTTCCTTGCCAAATATCTTTTTGACTATTTACAATCCAAAATATTTCCTTGCCAAATATCTTCTTTATTGTACATGATCTAAAATGTGAGACATGCTATTTCCTTGCCAAATATCTTCTTTATTGTACATGATCTAAAATGTGAGACATGCTATTTCCTTGCCAAATATCTTCTTTACTGTACATGATCTAAAATGTGTGACATGCTATTTCCTCTCCAAATATCTTTTTCAACTGTTAACAATCATAAAATGTGAGACGTTATTTCATTACGAAATATCTTAACTATTCACAATCCAAAATGTGAGACGTTATTTCCTTGCCAAATTACTTATACTGTTCACAATCGAAAATGTGAGACGTTATATACACTGTAATAAAAGAGGAACTCAGTAAACTGCATTTTTAATATTATTTCCATAGAAGATTAAGATAATGCTTTGCAATATGGTATCGTTTTGAGGGATATATTTTTGTATATGAAATTTTTGGTACCAGATATTATATTTTCATACTTGATATGTACTTATGTATTTATGTCCATTAAAGTGACATTATTTTATAAGAAATATACAAGTTAAGTTTGTAAAGGTGGACAATTTGATTCAGATCAATACTTGGTTACTTTAGCATAAACGTGATTGACATGTGTATGCTATAGACATATTTTTGTTATAGACTTATTATGTTATGTCGTGCAGCTGAATAAAATATCACTAATAATCTAGTACATGTTTAAACTGGAGTTGAAGAGCCAATTACTTGACCTAGGATAAAATCATGACTTTGTTATGAGCAGGAAATCAAATAAAGCATGATTATATGGCCCAGACAATAATATTGTCGGCAATAAGCCAATGTTCTGATTATGAAAGTTCAGTTTACGTGAATAATGTTATAGCTTTATTCCTTTAAAAGATTTAATTCCAATATTTATTACATAGCTGGATAGCTGAATTTCAATATATGTAAAACTCTTAATATATAGGAGATTGTTTTTTGGATTTTTTAATATTCATATAATTTCTAATTTGCGTACATGGCAGCTATACATATGGATCTTTTTTCTTCTAAAATGGAGCATCTTTTGTAGCTTGGTTAATACATATGCATTATATGTTACAATTAGAACATTCGATAAATACAGAACGTTAGTCAATACGATAGGAAAAAACAAGGCATGTTGATATATCTTATAATGCGAAATATATATATATATATTTTATGAAAACTGGGTAAACAGTTGTCAGTAACACATTATAAGGAAAAATGTAAAGATGTGAAAGTTATAGATCCTATGATAGGGAAACTGCTGGGTAATTATGTTTAAGCCTCATTTCATGACGGGAATCTGTGGTTAAAATATGTAGGTTATATGTTTTTGTGGGAAAATCTGTTATACGTTACAATGGGTCAGAAACAATGTTAATACATGTAAGATATATGTTATAATTGGAAAATACTGTTATAGGTGTGCAGATCTGTTTAGCTTGTCATTAGTCTGTGATTCGAAATTAATCATCTAAAGTGCCTTACCTTTTGAATCATATTGTATGATTTGTTAAGTCATTATTAATGTTTATTGATTACCTTGTATTAATAAAACCCTATTTAATTCTTATCTGATACAAACATGTTTATGATGAGTTAAATAGGTATTTGAAATCATATTCTTGATTCACTCAAAATTGATATTAATTCGACCAATTAAATATTTTACCTCGTTAATGAAATGAAATGAAGTTCATTGGACATCGTTATATATTCTTATAATGTATAGAAAAAAAACACAAATAAAGTCTTAATGTTTTCTATTTTAATTTTTTGGATGATCATACTTTTTACAAATCTGAGTATGTTTCTTTTATTATCTAATGAATATTTTATATATGTCCATTTTAAATAATGCTCAATTGTTTTCTTAATATGCCATGAAGTCTTGTAATCATTATCTTGTACTCTGTGATATATCGTCTTCTTTGAAATTCCTCATTAAAACAATTAAAAAAGCGCTATTTATGAACTGTCACCTATTATATCTTTATTCACGTAAATTCTTGAGAAATTATATTGCGCTGGAACACACTTTGCAGTTATGCCATATACACGAACATTATACAAGACATGGGGATAACAGGGCTGTTCATAAAGACAAAGTCTGTAGCCAAATGAGTCTGTTGGCAAAATCGGAGTATAGTCACCACAACGACAAATTCGGCATATAAAGCCAAAATATATAATTTTTAGCGTCATAAATATCAAATTATAAAACTTACATGGGTTGGAAGTTCAAAACTTCAAAATGGAAAATCATCCTGAAACGGAAGTGAAACAAAGTGTACACAGGTAAATATTTTCTGCACCACAAGTGGCACGTATCGTGATGTTTTAGTCAATCCAATTAAGTATGTGGGCTACCAACGTTCTTGGACTCTTTCACTTTACAATACAAAGGTAAACAGGATGAATGCTTATTGTATTTCCTTTTAGGACGACCATTGATATGTTTATGCTTTATATTTCGATAACTTATACGATGTGTATTTTGTCACCTGTATCAGTAAAATGACCGGTTAAGTGTGGGCATACTTAGATGTAAATAAAGTACGGGCTTTAAAACGATTTCAAGGGCATCACCAAGGTGTGTTGGTAAAGAAAGACACAACACCGTGTGAAATAAATGCATAAATCTTTAACAAGCATGGCAATGTAAATACTTCCGAAAGATATTTCGAGGTCTTGACATGCTTTACATGTCAGCTAGAGATCTGGACACATTTAATCCAATGAAACACAGCCGTTTATTTTTCCTGTTGTACGGTATATATATCTGACTGTGATATATAGGTTTATGACTCAAAGTCATTAACAATTTTTGTTGTAACCTAATCAACACTAATACAAGATATAAGGATTATATCTTATAATAAAAAATAAGGTCATATCAAATATCCCTGTATATCACATACGGTAAAATTCAATAAAAGGAATCTCACATGTTTTTTTTTTTATTACATGTACCTTACACAATCCAAAAGCCACTTATTACCCTTATTAGGCCAAACAAAAATAAAAAAAATGTCTGTTTAGGGTTCCCGACCGACCCTAGCTTTTTACCCCTGACCCAAAACTTTTTGATGAAAAAAAAATGAGAACGCTGATTTTCGAATTTTAGAAGGATCCTTGCCTTTCAAAATGGCTTCCAGCTCCGTGTTGGCGCTAAATGTCAGCATATGGAGCACAATTTGCCTCCAAATGGACCGTGGTTATGTAATTCTTTGTTTTACATACATTAGTAGGGTCATAATCACATGACCATACGGTACACAAAAATATACAACAACAAAAACACACACAAAAAATCGACCTACCTACCCTTGTTTTTTTGCCCATGCAACCCTAAACAGACAAAAAAACAATTGGCCTTAAAAATATCTGTGAAAGACGTATGAGATTCATCGAATAATAAAAACAAAAAAAGCTTCATATCAGGATACTAAATGAATTACGGAACACACATTCTTAATGTTTGCTACATGTATTATGATGTGAACAAATACATATTAACATATCACATTGCATTGCCAGATGTGCATCAAACAAAGAAATAGGCTTGACTGCTGGACTATGATGTGGAAATTGCTTTGAAAAAATTTGGAACAGTTCCAGTAAGCCTCAATGTTGTTGTTTTCACCATTACTGTTATTGTCACAGATAGGTTAGATTAAAATGGAAAATAAGGTTTTATTTATCTCATTAGTTGATTTTTTCCCCATTTAATTTTATATATAAGTAGTAATCAATTGCATGATGTTACCATGTATCTGCCTTGTGTGAAATATCTTAAAGGTGACTATACAAATGTATCCCCTCATGATTATGTCCAGTGATCAATGCATTTACTGTGAGCGCAATGCAAGTGTAAACGATATCAGTTGACAACTCTCTCTGAAGGTAAAGTCGACACTCAGTGTCACCCCTTAATTGGTTTTGAACCAAGTGATGATCAAAGAGAGTTCATTGGCTGTTCCTGATTCAGGTCAATGTAGGCGGGGCACTGATTGTTTTCGCGCCATCCTACACAACTGTGTGTACATGAGTTCGGTCTAACATTCATGATCTGTAACGTGAGACTGATAAATCAGCATGGCTTCTAGATCTCCCGAAATGGACGATTTTATTGAGTCGCTAGACCCTGGATTATTGACCTATAAGCAGGAGCTATATATGAGAAGTGTTACGAACGAACGGACCCTGAAATATTTACGTCCGCGTGAGGTGTCTGAAATGAGTATACCTGATGTGTATAAGCGGATGTTAACTGAACGGATTTTGAGTTTGCAGACCCCGGAAACTAAAAAAACTATGAAGGCAAAGACAAGCCCTTTCTGTCGGGAGGAGCGGGGTGTTGACCACCAAAAGAGAGGTGGTAAGAGATTATTCCCCGATTGTGAGTTGTCGGAGAATAATGACATGCCTACAAATACACAAACTGACAAAAATAGCGGGTTTATCTGTCAGGAAATAGAACGTTTAACGGAAAATCAAAAATCAATAACTTTGATTATAACAGAAAAAAAAGATGAACTAAAAACAAAGAAGTTGTGTCCAGTTCTTCCGAAGCCTCTCTCCATACCCGGATGTTGTGTGATAAAAGTGGTCTGCGATAATTGTCATCACCAAGGTCATCGGGCAGCAGGGAATCGTGGCAACAAAGCGTGTCCTTACATGGCGTGTGACGGCTACTACTATTGTGGATTGTTGAGCAAACATAAAGATTTCAAGGCTGAACTTGGCGAGGTTGGTAAACACACTTCCAATTATGTAATATATATACATGTATGCATTTCATATTTTCACAAGTGTCAGAAATTTGTCTATGAAACGTGCAGTTTCCGATCTATTTTTTTTGCAAATTCGTTATAAACGAACAGATTTACACATGTGACCGTGTATTTTACGATGTATTTGCATGCGCATTTCTCGCCGTGAGAAGGCTGGCAACTAAGCATGTTAATGTACAAAATTGTATTTTACACAAATTTAAGTTGTAAAGCTGCCTGCAAATATACAGACTACACCAATGTAAATTAGTATGTTAGTAATTGTATTTCAATTATTAAATCAGAAACATTTTACATATATTTTCGTTGCAGCTGGTTTACACAGCAATATGTAATATAAATAACCAACAACTAAATATCAAATTGTGCCGGAAAATGTGTAAACTTCGGCTCGAGATTTTGTTATAGTTTTATAAACAAATTATCTGAAATCTGAACTTCTTCTGAGCGGTCTTTGTCAAAATTGAATTAAATTAAAATATCACAATACGCTGTCTCTGTAATGTCATTAGATTTCCTTTATATTTAATTCTTTCAAGTATTAATTACCGTAATGTTAAAAACGTGAGTTATGATTTAGATTACTCGTTCTGAATTTAGAAATTAATTTAGTTTGGAATATATTGTAGATAAATACGGCTTTTAATCAACAACAATTCTTCATGTTGCATGCTTATTTTGGGTTTGTTTATTTTCGCCGGTTTTTAAATAGATTTTATGGTGTTATCTTTTTTAATGCGTGTTTTATAGGGTCTGGAACAGTACAAGATCGGGTAAATGTCTAAAGATTTACATAATTATTGGTAAGGATGCATTCAGTTCTGGAAAAAAAATCTGTAATTTAGTGAAATAATTCGTGTTTTGTTTTTCTCATTGGCAGCTTGAAAAGGAGATCACAGCGTTGGAAAAATCGCTGAAAGATGAAAGCACACAGTTGCACACGATGAGGACGTTCTTGGCACAAAATGCTTCAAGCTTTATCGGAACCATGCGCCCGAGGTTAAAGGCGATGTTCCCCAAAAAGTACGCAAACAAAGATGGCACACAGGTATTGCAGAGAGATTTACGTCTGATCAAAACGGCCACAGGTGGAAAAATACCGGAAATAATTACTCGACATTCTATGGAAAAGTTGATTGCTACAGGAAATGATAAAATATCTGTTAAATGTGGGTTTAATGAAAAAGAAAGTGAATTTTATTTGTCGGAAAATTCAGTTCCGTCTGGGTCTGGATCAACATTTCCTCGGACGTGGAATCTTCCAATGAAGTCCTCGTATCCCTCCGAAACATCAGCGTGGGCCCCGGGACTATTTCCCGTTATATCAACCCCCACGTCACCAAGCCCTCTTCCAGTTATTTCGACATCAGGCGCCTGGAACTTCACACCACCATGTCCAGGCCCACGCTCTGTTATGCCGATGTGGCCCCCAGGTCAGATTGGGATGTACGGGAATTACACGCCCTGGTCACCATACCGTCAATCGTTCAGTACCACCAGCATCGGATTTGTAGAACCATCATCCACAATTACCAGTGAGCAGGACAGTACGTCTCCTCCTCTACCTAGAGATATGGAAAGTGTGTACCCCCCTCTTCCGCCTAGCTATCCAGTTAACCCACCTCTGCCTAAAGATGATGAATGACTTTAATTATTTTTCAATTCTGTAGGTTGTGACCATGTCTGAGAAACAGACAAAATAACATTTTGGAAATTACTGAATGTGAGAGGTTTAAACAACCTACAGTAATATAAAGTTCTGCCTAAAGATGATTCATCATTTCAATTATCTTATCCGTTCTGTAGGTAGTCTGAGAAACAGACAAAGTAACATTTTAGAAATTGCATAGAAATTACTATCAATCTGAGAGGTTTCAAACTAATAGTAATATCATAACTGAACGAATGAAAAAACTCTACAAATTGTTTACAACTAAATGTATTTTTGAGGCGGGTATCAATAAATAAAGTACTACATACCAAGAAACTTTCCTCCGTTTTTTTCTTTAAGGTAAAACATGTATTTTCGGTCAACCTATGAAGATTTTTTTTACAGTTAATAAGTTGTGCACAAGTAAAAAATTTAGAATAACACTTTAAATGATCACATAACACTTTTATCGACATAAACCATTATTGTGTTTTGATTAGTTGGTCTACAGTTATCTATACATTTTATAATGTATATATATATACAGATAATAAGTTTTAATTATGCCTGGTGGCCATGCTTTTTGACCTACTTTACTTAGTAACCAGGTAATTTAAAAAAGAAGTTTGATGGTACCTGTGATCTTGTGTATATGTAGATAAATAACAGGACAGAAAAAAAGGGGGCAAGTAGAAAAGAAGTTCTAAATGGTTGACCGGAAATTCATATTTTACTATTTTTAATTTGCATGCTTAATCATAAAATTGTTGTGATCTGCACATCAGCACTACTGTAGGAAATGTACTTCATCCATCTGTCACTTTGTCGAGAGCTTCAAATACTCTTCCACCAAGAATTACCAAAGTTGTATGCAGTTTGTATATACTCCATCTGCAATCACAGGGGCCTGGTGATTACTAAATAATTGGGACCCCTCCTGGCGTTAAGGTTCCTGTGCCTGCTTTTACATTATTTTACCATATATATATATATGCAATTTTACCATATATATATATATGCAAAACTATGGCTGTGACCTATATATATATGGATTACAGAATTTTACAACTTTGGGTTTTGTTTTGGTATTTTTATCAAACATTAAAGTACATTCTGATTTCATGTTTCAAATCCATATGTTGAGAATTTCTACTGTAACAAACTGGTCTATTTTGAGTTTTAATTCCCAATACCTTCCTTTTTTGTTCCGGATTCAGATCATAATTATATGGGTTGTTTTATTAAGTGTCTTGGTAACATTTTTTACTTTGTCATCTGAATTTGAGAGAACCTGTCATCTGAATATGAGAGAACCAATGATTTAGCAGAGAATAAGCTGACTTTATCATTCTGATCTGATGTGTTCTTCTATTTACAATACCACAGAGTTTACTTACTGGTTCTTTTATTATGCCTCCCCTTTGCATGAAGATATACCAAGTATATTTGAATCACCCACAGGTAATTAGGTCACTGATCTTGACATCAAGGTCAATAGTAAAATTTACAAAGTGCAAAATAATAGTAATCTTTGTGCATACAGAGTATTTGCTAATAAGGAGATGCATGCTTTTTAGTATGTAGTTTTTAAGCTCGCCTGCACAAAGGACAAGTGAGCTCACACAATGGCAGGTCGTCCCTCCGTCAACTTTTTCTTCAAACGACTTCTTTTGAAGAACCAAAAGGTCTCGAGTCCTGCGATGGACCCGGACAAAGTTTGAGAAGGAAAATCCCCTGACCTACTTTCAAGGTCACTGGGTCCAATAGGTCAAAACCTTCATACGACTTTTTCTGAAGATCTGAAAGGTCTACGACTTCTGAAGATCTGAAAGGCCAGTAGCTTTATGTAACAAAAGAGCGATACTGGGCCTCTTGTTGATTGTAACATTTGCCTATATTGATATTTTATACACTGGCTAGGGTGTTTGTTCTTCCTTGCTAAAAGCCTTTATATCAGTTATTTGAATTTCTTTCTCTCGACTTGTAATTATGAACCACTTTAATTCAATCTGCAATCCAGGAGACTACAATTACATCAAGTATCATATAATCGAAAATAACATATTCTAGATACAATTCAAATTTGAATGTTATAATTTGAGTATTTTGACCCTTGGAAATAGAAAGCATTTTTGTTGTCTTGCGATGAGACCGCATGTGTGGTTCATAATAAAATATGTTGTGTCAGATTGATTGAGCAAAACATATAAACAAGATAGGGGAATTTATTCAATAAACATGATGTTTAATTTATTCAATAAACATGATGTAATTTCCAAACATATAAAATATATGTCTACAGCATGGTTCAAATGCTTTTGATTTTAGATGTACATTGAATTAAACATATCCGCAGTTTGTAAATAATTTTGGCATTATGCAATCCGGAATGCCTGTGACAGCATTAACGACGGCATATTCAGTATATTCATATGTCAGTGCGGTATTTTGTCGGAGACGATCTCTCATTAACTTGAAGACATATTCACAAGGGTTAAGTTCAGGTGAATAAGGGGGCAGAAATACTAGATTTATTCCTCGAATACCTAGCATATGCCGTAGAAATGCTTCGCCGAACCGCTGGTGATGGAAGCCGCAGTTATCCATGACAATACAGTCACCGAGAGCTAACACTGGATTCCCAACAATGTTCATTTCTTGCATTGCCTCGTCGAAGAATTGTAACATAATATTCGCGTTAGACGGACCTTCAATTATTCCGAAATGATCTATTCCAAAATACCCAGTACACAAATTAGTAGTGAAAGTCGCATTGCTTGCGTATTTCTGGATTTCCACGGCTTTCTCGCCTCGGAAATTATGTCCCCTTTTCCGATTACCATCAGTTCTAACGATTGATGCCTCGTCAAAGAAATGTAATTGTTCAGGTTTGTACAACAGTAATTCTGTCAGGAAACGGTTGAGTTTATTCTCGAACTGATCCGTCGCCGTTTCCGATGGAATTCTCTGCAGAACTTTGTGCGTCATCCCGAGTATGTTTTTTAAAGCGTGATGGATTGTTCTTACACTCGGAATGTTGTTCATAGTACACACGTTGGTCTCCAGCAACTTCACATATATTTCCTTCGCATAAATTGAAGGTTTTGCAATCTTTTGGTACTCAATAAATTGGAGTACCTTGTTGGTAAGTTTTGGAGAAATGACCGGGTCCCGTTGTGGCTTTTCCGTAGTAAATGTCTTTGTTATCTTGAAACAACAGCCTTTGGTAATGCCAGTACTTTTTGCGATTTGAGAATAAGGTAACCCTGCAGAATATAGTTCGATAACTTTTGTTTTCTCGGCATCAGTAATTCTTTCTCCCTTTGTAAAATATCATCCAGATTGGGTTACTTCCGTAACGGAACGTAAAATGTTTTCCCACGGACCTAGTGACCAGTTGTGTCCTCTGATTGGCTGTCCAATAATTTGCCACGCCAACCAACTTCTCCCACGTCAGTCATTCAGTGACAGAACAATGGGCGTATACTCTGCAGTCACTGCTTGTTCTCAACAGCCAATCAAAAAGTAGGAGGCGACCCGAACAGTTGACTGTTACTAAAATCTTGATTACCGATCAACGTATTACATTACCGATCAACAGTGCACAATGTAAATTCGTGGGAACTTGTCAACCGATATCGTTTACACTTTCATTGCGCTCACAGTAAGACTTGAAAGAACCTGCAGCTGATGATTTAATGTATATCACTTGTCTGCAACATGTAGTAAAAAGATATAACATTACTTCTGGTCTGAGATAATAAATACATAAATAACCAGTCTGGAACAACGATTGTTCGTTATATGTATGTATTAGTTTAATACATGGGTATAACCAAATTAAAACAAACAATACAAGCTTTTTACCAGTCTGAAACAATTATTGAATTTCCCCTACGTGTAAGTGATAGCAAATAGAACTAAAAACCCATGTATAAATAGTAAGGAAACGTTTCTTGCATGTCTGTGATAGTTAACACAAGTTTATAACCATTCTGCAGCAATAGAAAAAAAAATTATTACCTGTCTGTGATAAAACATACAGGTGTATGACCAGTCTGAATCAATAAGCAAATGTTCATTGTCTGCGATAGTAAATGTTTGTGTATTACCAATCTGGAATAGTAAATAAATGTCTAAAATCTGTCTTTGAAAGTAGCTTTGATACTAAATCCTATTTAATAACATGTTTGAATAAAAGTGAAAATTGGTATATTATATGTCTGTGATAATAAACATTTAATCCAACTCATTCACTGTTAAAAAGACAGTTGAAATTTGTTTTTACAAGCCTTGTTTTAAATGTTTGAATTCAGGAATCCGCTTTTGATGGCTTTAGGTTGTTTTTATACGTATCATTTTATCAAATTACTGTTTAACAACGAAAGGAAATCAGGGAAGACAATAAAACACCATTTTAATTACTAAACTTTATGTTATACATACAGTTATCGTTTCCCTTCATCTATTAAATACATAGGAATAACCTTTTCTCCCCCACTTATCTACAATCTATTTCTTAACACTTTATATAATAAAATACCGCTACAACCAGTCATATTTGGTGGCTTCTGCTTTCACTTCACAAACTTCCGGTTTAAATGATTGAATGGAGGTTTCAGGCAAAGTAGAATTAGCCCTGCACAGCTTATAACACTCTTTAATGAAAAACACCGAAGACTGCCGAATGATTAAATTTCGGATTCTTATCTTGTGACTTATCGTAAGATTCGGAATCGAGCAAACATGTTGTACAGGGCACTTCTACTTTCTATTTTTCTGTTATTGTGTTATGCGACTTCACCATCATTATCAACTGGGATTGGAGATTTAATGGTCAGAGGAAGAAATGGTGGAATATCATGTGCAGGTAAGTTAATATGAAAATTACTTTTATGTAAATATTTTTAACTTCCCGGTTCGGTTTCTCCGCTGTGTATTTACACAAGCTGTTTTATTTCAAGTGCATATGTAATATTGACTTAGTCAAAACTTCTCTGCATACTGAACAGAATTTGTGCTGCAATATCATAAAAGTCACAAACTCCTATCGATATGTGGTGTTTATAACTTTACTATATAAACAAAAATACATCTTTGAAATATTTTATTATATTATACTATTATGATAAAAGCATAATATTTCGTTGGAGATTTAATTTCGTTTATTTCGTATAATCCCAACGAAATTTTAAACTCACGATTCGAAATATAAACTAAATGAAAATAGTAAATAAACCATGAATTTTATTGCAAATCCATGGTGTATTTACATCTAGACACAAGCCATGATTAACGGTGTAATTATCGTCACGGGGGGATGTCGAACAAGCGTTGCATTTGTAACACAGTTATATTGATACACAAGGTACATGTACGTCTATAAAGTATACAGTATGTGTATAGATTTGACCGATACCCTTCGAGTGAGTAAATCTCGCCCGGTCTTACCTGTATTTTATTCACCTCCACTGTGTCGACACGCCTGTCAATCTAAAGTTCATACTTACCAGAAAAAAACAGGCTTTTAAGATACTAGTTCCACGAAATATTATCCCAACGAATTTGTCCCCATTATAAAAACAAGGAAATTTAACCCCAATGAAAATCCAGTAATTTCTAAATTAAAAATGTCATTCTCTTGTATAGCATAATACGTTTCAGTATATCGCTGATCCTGCATATGAATCCCTTTTTCGATGCATAGCAAATATTGTTAAATTTATGTGCTGATACCATCATGCTGCCTTGATGAAATGAATGTTTTGAAAAGGCGTGGCGGACATAGAGTGGAATTGCTTAGATGCTATCATTTATTATTTTGAGATCTTAAAAAATATCAAATGGTTTATATAATTGATATACTTAAAAGAGAAGATTTGTATAGGGTTTGTCTGTTTTGGTGGGCTATAATCAAGTTGTGCACGTATCATTTTAAGCCTGATCGGCTTGGATTTGAAGAGTTAGAGTTTTCTCAAAAAGTACTTTACAGATCTTTCTCAAGTTTGATGTGAAAGTTCCCCTCGGTCCGTTAATTTGCATGTATTATCTTTAGACTCATCGAAAAAACCAAAAAGGCTGCTATGCAGTCATCTCGAATTTTGAGAGTTAAAGTTTGTATTCACTTTTTCTCTGAAAGTACTTGAAAGATCTTTTTCAAATTTCATTTAACTGTTCCCGTGGGTCCGTTATTGTGCATGCATTATTTTGATATTGATCTATTACTGTTAATTGCCGCTAGGCAGCCAGTTTTGATTTAAAAGTTCTATTTTGTTATTTCTTTTTCTCAAGATACGTCCGTCCGTTTTCCGTCTTCAAACAATTGTTATATCAATTGCTCAAGAATGGTTGAACAGATCATTCTCCAAGTAAATCAGACAGCTATCTTGGAATTTGGCAGTTCAAGATTGTTATCGCTATTTCGCAAGAAGTGTTAGAAAGATGTTTCTCGAATTTCATGATTTGGTTTCTCTCGGTCAGTAGTTGCATATGTTTTTTTAGGCTTATCCTTTTGGATTTTGAGAGCTCAGTATTGTTATCATTTTTCAAAAAGTCCTTGACAGTTTACCTTAATTTCCTAAATTTCATGTGTATATTTCGTTTGGTCTCGTTGTGCATGTTTTATTTTGAGACTGATCACAAAAACAAGATAGCCACCGGGCAGCCATCCTGAATTTTGCAGTTCAACTTTGTTATTGTTTATTTTATTTCTCAAGAAGTACTTGACAGATCTTACACAAATTTCATTTGAAAGTTTCCCTTTATCAATGGTGGTAGAAATATGCAATATCATCGTGATACCGTTATTGTCTATTTTATTTCTCAAGAAGTACTTGACAGATCTTACACACATTTTATATGTAAGTTTCCCTTTATCAATGGTGGTAGAAAAATGCAATATCATCGTGATACCGATATTGTCTATTTAATTTCTCTAGAAGTACGTCACAGATCCTTCACACATTTTATATATATTTTTCTCTTTATATCAAGTGCAATATCATCATAATACCGGTCATATTGGAAATAGTGTGTGACGATGATACATGTCAGGACAATGAAATGTTAAGTTGATGATTTAGTGCACTTGTAAACTTACGATTTATATCACTTTTAATTGTGTATTTAAAACAAATTACAATGTAATTTCTTATTCAGGTTTCTGGTATTACTTATAACAACAAAACTATATATAATTTCTTACAAATTAAGTTCTTATTAATTGTCAATGTAACTTTACCCAGAAACCTACTGTTCTGTGAGTAAACCACTTATAGTATGTATGGCGTGCCAAATTTGGCATGGCGTTACATTGTGATACTTTCCAGTATGTCGTATTTCAAGGAGGCCCTTCAAACCTGTGGTACTATCGATGTTGTATTTTGTGTCACAGCCGAGCGCTAGGTCGACCGGCCAGGTAGATCTACTAAAACATGGGCATGCAAAATATTTATACTAGTTGATGTTGTTTGGATTTTTTTCTTTTCTTATCATTTCATTTAGGCAATTGACGATTATTTTTTTTTAAGTACACTCATTATTATGCAAAAAAAATGTATAAACAATGACAAAGTAATCATCCAGTTGAGAAACCTATTACTATTAAATTAATTGATCTGCCTAGAACTGTCTAATATATTATAATTTATTTTACTTTTATTCATGTAAATGGCATGCCAGACAAAACACTGAGCTGAATATATGTGTTATTGTTTTATCAACCTTAAGTATCAATTTTTCTTAAAAGTCTGCAACATATCGCAATATATTTTGCAATGATTACAAAAATACTGTAATATCAAAATGATGGCAATACCAAACCATAAGTATAGTATATGTTTCATTTTGTGACTAATAAAACTTAAGATGGCTGTTTGGCCGTGTTTCTTGGATTTTGACAGTTCAAGAATATTATCACTATGACCCAGGAAGTACTCGACAGATTTTTCTCATACTGCAATGAGTGGTGCTATTTCTGTTACATCAAGTACTGTACTAGTAAACATGTCAACCGACAAACTCACTTTTAGGGATGTCATTTATACACAACAGTATGAGTTATGATCGAAAGCTACCTAAAGTTTACATGACTCGATCCAACTGATAAGAGAAGAGAAGAGTAAAGATCGAATTGAACTAGAACTAAGGAAGATGGTACGATGGCAGGATCTCTTTTTTAATGGATACTAGCTATTTTATATATATTGGACACAATCAAAAGAAAAAATATCCAACAGTACATTGGATATCATATTGCTCCTCAGTACCTACAGGAACTTGTTACCCTGTATCAGCCGTCAAGATCACTGCGGTCGGAGTCAGAATCTTTGTTGTGTGTCCCAAAATCTCGTACTGTGACCTACGAAACAGATGCTTTCGGAGGGTTTCGGCTACGCTGTGGAATAGCTTACCATCTGCTGTTAGGATGTCAAATACCCTGGTCAAGTTCAAGAGGGACATAAAAACTCACCTCTCCACGTCTGCATTTTAGAATCTTTGCAAAGACGTCATGTAAATACCACCCTTTTATTTGTTCAATTATGTGCACATTGCTTGTTAAATGTATGAAAGTGATTGCAAGCCTTTGTTGTTTGTTTTCGCAATTATAACCATTACTATTATCCATATGTTGTAAAGCGCCTTAGAGTAATTTTACAAATTATATAGGGTGCTATATAAATGCTGTATATTATTATTATTATTATTATTTAAATGTTAGCAAACATACTTATAACCACTTCACATATTGATAAAAAAAAATATGCTGGGCTTCTTACTGTTGTTATAAACAAATAACTCATATTGATACAAGACAAGCAAATTTTAGAACGATGGCAGTAAGACCTTGTTTAAAAGTATATCACCACTAATACAGGTGGTCAATAATCAAGCCACTACAAATCTAGTTATGCCACTATCTAATCAACGTATCACGGGACTGCTTATTGGTACTTGTTCCTAGAAATCTATTTGTTTGTAAATCAAGCCATCCGATATGGGTAAAACATTTACTGAGTATCCAATGTACAATATTCTTATAATAATAATAAATAATATACAGCATTTATATAGCGCCCTATATAATTTGTAATATTACTCAAAGGCGCTTTACAACATATGGATAATAGTAATGGTTATAATTGTGAAAACAAACAACAAAGGCTTGCAATCACTTTCATACATTTAACAAGCAATGTGCACATAATTGAACAAATAAAAGGGTGGTATTTACATGACGTCTTTGCAAAGATTCTAAAATGCAGACGTGAAGAGGTGAGTTTTTATGTCCCTCTTGAACTTGGCCAGGGTATTCGACTTCCTAATAGCAGATGGTAAGCTATTCCACAACGTAGCCGAAACCCTCCCAAAGCATCTGTTTCCGTAGGTCACAGTACGAGATTTTGGGACACACAACAAAGATTCTGACTCCGACCGCAGTGATCTTGACGGCTGATACAGGGTAACAAGTTCCTGTAGGTACTGAGGAGCTGTTCCATTCAGTGCCTTGTATGTGTATACCAGAATTTTGTACTGCGACCTGTATCGTACAGGTAACCAGTGCAACGAATAAAGCGCAGGTGTGATGTGCTCTCTCTTTCGAGTACGAATAACTAGCCGTGCTGCAGTGTTCTGGACCCGCTGCAGACGCCTAGTTAGTTTGTCAGATATACCCCAGAGCAGGGCGTTACCCTAATCCAACCGAGAGGTAACAAGTGAATGCACCAAAATCTTGCATGCATCTGCAGTTAGAAACTGCCGAATACAGCCGATGTTCCTGATCTGGTAGTAACAGGATTTGGCAATAGTGTTCAATTGTTTCTCCATGTTCAGAGAACTGTCAAAGTATACTCCTAGGTTTTTAACAACTGGAACAGTCTCAATAGTTCTGGCACCAACCTTGAGATGAAGAGCCATTGTTTGCTGACACTTTGGGGAAAAGACGTTTAGTTCCGTCTTTTCCTGATTAAGTTTAAGCATGTTGGCGTTCATCCAGATACTGATATCTGTCAGACAAGCTTCCAGACTTTCTGAGACTGTATTCCAACTGTCCTGTGGTTTTATGACCATGTAAATTTGTGTGTCATCAGCATAGCAATGATAGCGAAGGCTATGGCGACGACAAATCTCTCTAATCGGTTTGGAGTACATACAATATTTTCGTGGTCCTAACACAGACTCTTGAGGAACCCCGAAATCTAGTACTTTGCCATGTGAGGTGGCAGATCCGATGGCAACACACTGTCGTCGTTCACTCAGGTATGACTGTACCCAGCATAGTGCGGTATCAGTCACTCCATAAGAGTGTTCCAGACGTTTATAAAGTATGCCATGGTCGATGACGTCAAATGCAGCTGACAAGTCCAGCATGACAAGCACCGCTCTGCACTTGTTATCCAATGCAGAAGCTATATCACTGTCTCAGTTGAGTGTCCTATGCGGTAGGCCGATTGCATGTTGTCATGGAGACTGTTTGCATGGAGATGAACCTCTTAACACCGGGACACAACCTTCTTAAAAGAAAAGAAAATAAAGAAGAAAAATCATGGTTATAGATGGGTGTATATTGTGGATGTTGTATACTTAAATGATTTTTGATGATCTTTTGACAGCATGTACGGTCGTCATGATTTTGACGGAGCAGGTTTCTGTGATACACAATGAAACCATCATACATTCCCTGGAGCGACTGTGTAACTACCTCCCGGACAAATACAGGCAGCAATGTCGGATATTCACAGAGTTCTTTGGAGGAATTCTCATAGCGAGGTAAATTGTTTATACAACTTATAATTAATTTTTGATAAACTACTTCTATTTATAAAACTGTTTCAAACAATATATGTCTTTGAATTCAATTATAAATACGTACAATCGATATTAATTATACATAAAGAAAAAATGTTTTGTGAGTTTTGTTAGTGAGTTTGATATCTGTAAGATGGAACTTTTCATTATGATAAGTACATTATTGTTCACATGGTATTTACATGTCAATTTGATTTCCCCGTAAACAATAAAATAAGAATAACGATAACACTTACTTTGTTCCTGAATGTGTTTTATTATGTTCATGATATAATAAAAACTATAAATGTAAAGAGACCATCTTCTTAAAGTTCTAAGTCCTTAAAGTCATGTCTCCTATTGCTGGTGATCTCCTGGTTCAGTCACTATGACAACAGCTGCAATTGGGGAGTGTTAAAATTGGTCTCTTAATATAAATGCTAGGTCACAAACAGACAAGACTATGTGTACCTCCCCTTTGATTAACATCACTAACAAAGTACATTGTCCATGTTAACCCTGATATATGGGATCAACCAATGACCTCTTCAAAGAGTTTTCATGAAGAAAGTTTTTGTATGTTTTTTTTGGCACAATCCTTAATGTCTCCCTTCCTATTTGGTAAAATCTTTCTATGAACACTTCATATCTCAATCTAAAAACTTGTTTTACATTCCTTCTCTTGTGCAGAATACATATTTGCTAATTGTAACTGCGTTTCCAGATTCACAGAAGAAGACAACCCTGATACATTTTGCCATAAGATCAGATTCTGTTACACCGAGTCAGATAAGCAGGAATGCCGCGCCTTTCCAAAAACCGGGTCTAGAGTACATTCAAGTTTGCTCAAAACATTTGATAATGAACGTTTTTTGTTTTAGGCAACAATCAATTATACATGCATGTATTTAAAAGCATGTACAACTGGTTTTAAATATACAATTTTCAACAAGAGGTTCGGTTAGGTCTGTATATTCGACCTGAGTGTATCCTAAAAGCCTGCCTGTTGTAACTAAAACATAGTTCCTATCGTTATAATGTTTATTAAATGATATATTTCTTTACTTATAACGTACAAGGAGTATTTGAAAATACTTAAAAATAAGGACAATTTATATTCAACTTAAAGAAAAAACATTTGCCAATATTGTATGGCGGGATTTCGGAGTCTGTTTCTGCATGCAAAAACTGAAATCATTGGATATACTTTGCATAATGTTTTACAGCCTGTAGCAAATAACTGTAACTTTTCAACTAACCCAAAGAGCCAAGTGAGCTAATGCCATGGCGCGTCGTCCGCGTCAACATTTTCCTTTAAACGATTTCTTATCAATAACCAAAAGCCACAGGGTGGAAATATTTGGCCAACAACATGCTGGAATGAAGGGCTCCCAAGTTTGTTAATATGTGTGACCTTGGTCGACTTTCAAGGTAACGGGGTTCACACATTGAAAGTATTAGCTTCTGTTCAATAACCAGATTCCTAGGGTGATAACATTAGGTAAGTAGTCTGCAGAAGCTATGAAGCTAGTATATGAATGACCGTGACCCATCTTTAAGGTCACGGTGGTGAAACGATTAAAAAACTCCTAAAATATCTTCTGAATAACCAAAACTAAAGAGTGATGATTATTTGGTGGTAGCATGCTGGAATGAACAACTTATAAGTCTGTTCATATGGATGACATTGACCCATTTTCAAAAGTCACTGGGGTCAAATGATAAAAAAAAAAATCAGAAAACTTCTTCTTTATAACAATGTGCCCAGGGTGATGTTTTTTGTTGGTTGCATGCCGAGATGAAAAGTTAAAAAGTTTATAGAAATTATCGATCCTGACCCATTTTCAAGGTCACAGGGGTCAAATGTGTTAAATCTTCAAACAACCTCTTATGAACAACCAAATTCCACCGGGTGATGATTTATGGCAAGTAGCCATCAGGTATAAATGGCTAACAAGTTTGTTCTTATGAATAAGCTTGACCTACTTTTAAGGTCACTTGGATCAAACGATTAAAAATATCTTCGAACAACTTCTTCTGAATAACAAAAAATGCCAATGGCAATTATTATTTGCCACTAGCATGTTGGTATGAAGAGCTACTAAACTTGTGAAAATGAATTGCCTTTGATCACTTTCAAGGTAGCATGGACTAATGTGTTATATGTTTAAACTACATTCTCCTAATAGCCCAAATCCCAGGGAGATGATATTTGGCCAGTAACATACTCTGATAAAGAGCTATCAAATTGTTTAATGATTGCTCTTCATCCATGTTCAAAGTCACGAGAGTCAAATGTTATAAAAAGCATTTAAATAACTAGGAAACATATCAAAATTGCAAGCAGCATGCTGGGATGAAGAGCTACAGTGTTTGTTTTAAAGAAAGACGACATTTACCAAAAAAGTCATAGGTTGATGATATTTAGCCAGTTGCATGCTTGGAGAAAGAGATATCAAGTTTGTTAAAATGAATGACCATGACACACTTTAAAAGTCACAGGGGTTAGATGTGTTAAACACTTATACAAGTTCTTTTGAATGACTAAGAATCATATCATAGGAAATTATATTTAGCCTATAGCTCTTAATTCTTTAGTCCGCTTTAAGGTAACAGGTGTGAGATTAATACCAGGTAAGCGATGCAGGCCCATTGAGTCTGTTGTATGTAGATTTATACCTAAGATATTTTATGATATCTCAATGACCGTTTTTTCCTGTTCTTTTCCCATTGTTTTAAAGAGTTCACGAAATGTTCATTCGGGAATCTTCAAAGAATTGTTCAGTTCCGAAATGAAGCAAGAAACATACCAGGTCAGTTTACAAGATATTTTTAATTCTTTATTGACTTTAAATAATACAGATTGTTTATATGTTACATTTTCAAATAAAGCGGATACACTGGTCAGATTCAAGTAAGTTTTTTTTGCGATTAACATATAATATATATAAACTTAATTTATTTTACAACAATTATGAAACAAGTTATTTCAACTTATGTTAATCACTCTTGTTGGCCCGGATGTTAGCACGCGGGGGGTCTTGTTGTGGGAGGAAACCGGAGTGCCCGGAAGAAAACCCACGTGGTACGGCAGGTAATCCCATACCTTTTCACGTCCGATCGGGGAATCGAACCCCGGCCGCCTTGGTGAAAGACAAGTGCGCTATCCACTGCACCACCCGACCAACCGATTAACAACATTTTAATGCCCCTTAAAATAGCTGTTAATGAACCAATCTGTTGACTGCTAGGTGGTATGTGTATCCTACAGATAGGGGGGGGGGGGATATATATGTCATTGTTTCCGTGTACTACGATCCCATCAGTGAAGTATAATAAGGTCTTCGTTGGGTATTAAGGTCCTGTGTTGTATTATTCAGTGGCACTTTACCATGATCAGTAGGTTATGCAAATTTATTAAAAGTTATTAAAATATCAATACAAACTCCAGCTCACACATGCATACCCTTACACAACTGGTGGTACTAAAGGGTATCTTGGATAAGATGCGCTTGACACTCCTGATTGTATTGAATATCTATAAAAAATATTTAATTGGTTTTAAGTGATTCCTTACAAAAGTTATTTGATAATAATTGGTATAGTACTCAACATAAATGACAACATGTGTAGTTAATTGCTTGCAGCATAATGATTTAAGAAATGAAAACAATTGAAACTACAACAAAATTGTACATGAATTTTTAAAATAGTTCAGTACCATGCGGAAGCACCTTTATCAGCATCCTATCATGGAGTTGACATATTTAACAGAATAACCCCTTAAACATGTAGACATTTAAAGTTGTTATTCATAATGATACTGTATACCTTAATTAAGAAATTTTGTGACCCATGCAGGTACTATTTTTATTCACAGATACACCAAGATACTAAGATTTGTGAATTACCTGGAATAAAAATTATTTGTAATTGGATAGACAAGTAAGTTTAATTGCCTTAGATATTGTATTTTAAAAGACTAAGCATGCATTGATCTTCTATAGCAAACCCGCAAACAACTATTTGGAATTGAAAGTATAAAACATTAAACCTATGAAAAACTTCACACCAAATACTCTCAATATCTGATTATGGTAAATTTTCCCAACAAGCTTTCATTCTATTAAAATCACCCTCAAAAAATAAACTCTGATTCTGTTGATATCCTCTTCAAAAGGCATACTCTGATGCTGACAAAATTATCCTAACAATTTCTGATTCTATTAAAATTTTAGTAACAAATAATGGTTCTTTTAAAGTTCTCCCACAAAACAACCTCTAATTCTATCAAAGTTATCCTAAAAAATACAATGATTCTAATAAAATTCTCATCAAAAAGCCTCCGATTCTATTTATTTTCTTCACACAAAAAAATCTGCTTCTATTAATAGCTTTCCTCACACTACAATCTTGATTCATTTAAATTTCTAAACAAAAAGTACCATGGATCTATAAATGTTCTGCTCAGTACATATGTTACTTATTTCATGTGCATACATGCCAGCGTTTCAAATTGTTCATGGGAAGAAATCATTTGGCAAACTCAGAAAATGTTATTACAATGGACTAAATTTGACAAAATATAAGTACAAAATGCTCTAGTTTAAGCTGTTTTTACATTGAATTATTATAATTGAATTGAAAAAGGGCAATCTGATCATTTATTGAAGTAAACAATTAAGAATAAAATATTTCTAATCTCCCTCTAAACTATGGTGACTTGGTACCTATATATTTACATTTGCATGACATTTTCAATATATAGCCTCTTTGAAAGCTGTGTCGTTGATGGGACTTATTTACCATGCATCACGAGACACAATTCTTAGCGTATTAATACAACACTGACCGGAACTACAATATCCAATGTAAATAAACATGACGGCTGCTGAAATATCGCTGGGCATTGTGAGACTTGACAATGTCATTGTAAATTCATGTGCAAAAGAAAAAAGTAAATAAAAAATTCTTTTATTACAACAAAAACAAGACCAAGGTCTACAATATCGTACAAAATGCACATCGGTTGAAATCACCAATGCCGGCAATAGAAACTCCTTCAATTTATCAGAAATACCGTCTGTTATACTGCACTGATCAACAGGGGTTCGTTACAAATGTCTGAAATACACAAATTCTATAGACCTACTGACACATATTTTACAGACCTACTGATATGAGTCACATCACACATAAACATCTCAGACATTTGTAACGAACCCCTGTGCACCGTCGCAAGATCACTCACTTCAAACGATATCAGTTGCACGCGTCTCGCAGCCACGGTTTCCTCAGTTTCTGATCACGACATGTCAAATAACGAGGCTGTTATATAATCTACCGACTGTAGTCAGATTCCCATACAATCAACAAATAACGTCTGGAATCTTCACAAAATGAACAAAGAGAAACTTTCGAATTAACTCCCTCGTGGAGGTCAAGGTCGGATTCACGGTGTTTACTGTATTTATCCATGCGCGAAATTTGTTCCGGGGAAAAATCAGGACAATTCAAAATCTAACTTTCAGCTCAAATTTTATTGATAAACTTAAATCACCCATAAAAATATCATACGCAATTGTATTGATACTGAATTGTGGAATAAAATTGAAGTGTTAAAATTTCAAAGTACTACTTTGTTTGCCAATCAGCACGCGACAATACGCTGTTCAAATTATTGAACGAAATTGTGTGGACTGTCGATAAGGCGGACAATTTTAATTTTAAATATAAATTATAAGTCTAAAAAGAACATAAGAGGCAGAGAAAACGTAAATATAAGTATTGAACTGTTTCTGTAAGGTATTTATGATCTTTTTGAATGACACAGCTTTGCAAGCAAACAAATCATAATGCACGTTCAATGCTTAAGTATCATGTGTTAGGAAAGCAAAGCCATATCACCGTATCAGCTACTGATGGCGACTTCTATCCCAACAGGATATTGGACAAACATGTCCCTGTTATTGACTTGGATGGTGACAGATACAGTACATTCCAGGTATGCTTGTCTTATGTATATTATTTTTGTTAGTATATTAGAACCAGGCTTCGGTTGTTGAGAGCAAAAATGTATTGCTAAAAAATTATCCAGGATATTTTCATTTTTTTTTTATTTGAAACTAAATTCTAAGGTATTTAAAACGATCATTTGGAAAAAAAGGAAACACATAGATGCATGTAATATTTTCGAATCTTTTTATGAAAGTGATGCTTACGACTTTTTGAGCTAAGTTCAACTGGGCCCTGCAATGTTTACACTTACATGTCTCTAACTGTATGAAAAACAACATTATTAGTGAGGGACATCCTTGTAAAGGCCAGACAGAAATAAATTATTTTACGTCAAACCGATCCTGACGTGACCATTATGTTGGACTTAAACTGTTCTTGTCCAATCCGGTTGCTTGACGTATTGAGTAATTGAAAATCTGGAAACTATAAATATCAAAAAGGTCCGGACAGAAAAAAACTAGTTTATACGTCAGATCACCGGGTTGGATTTAACCAGTAGGTTATTTTTATCCAAATAACAGATTCATAAATTTTCCATTTGTTTTCCATTTTAATCTTATTATAATTAAAATACTACTAGTAAAAGACAGAACAAACTGCCATTTAGATAAAAAAAAAAAAAAAGTTATTTAAATTATCGACATATGTTAATTTCATTTTCAGAAATTCAAAAAGTTATTTTTTTACTTAGAATTTCAATAGTGGTGTGTACTCGTATTTGTCAGGTTCCTTTGGTAATTTTTGATGATTACAATTTTACTGAATACCGGGCTTGTATTAAACTGTAATTATTGTGTGTAGGCACTGCGGGGGAGCTCTTGGAGGGGAAAGGACTGTGATGATTCTAGAAAAGACATACACCCAGGAAGCCGGTAAGTCTTAGAGAATATTTTTGTAATTGAAAAGATATTGATTATTATAAAAAAATATTCATGTCTGAAATCATCATGTTCCCTGATAACATGCTTCGTATGTCTGTGGTGAAGATACTTAATGGGTAATTTTAGCTAATTGTTTTTTTCATAATTTTTATCATTGTACCTTTAATTTCTCTTTCTACATTATACATTTCTGAAGGGAACTACTTAGCTATAGTGCTGTAGTCATTACTGCATCAGTTCTGGTACGATGCATACTGCCATTTTTATCATCATTATTGCAAACATTACTTTTCTTATAAACGTAATCGAGGAACCCTTCTTTTGATTCTAAAACTAAAACTTTTTATAATGTCATGAAGAAGCCAAATGGAACCTTAAGTGTACATTTAATATCACTCTTCAGTAATTACTACATATAAATTTAGCTCCTGGCAACAGACTTGCATTAGTCGTTGTGAGATGTTTTTGGAGTATAGTCTTACAGTCATGCGTATTTTACAAAGTTATTATAAGTATGTACTCACGATATATGTAACATTTAAGCAGCATAAATTAGAATTTAAGCGTTAGCTTGTAAAGCACTTACATTATAAAAAGTTTTAGTCTCAGAAAGTCTGAAAGCTTGTCTGACAGATATCAGTATCTGGATGAACGCCAACATGCTTAAGCTTAATCAGGAAAAGACGGAACTAATCGTCTTTTTCCCAAAGTGTCACAAACAGCAAACAATGGCTCTCCAGCTCAAGGTATGTAACAGCCAGCTGTTAAAAACCTAGAGGTATACTTTGCTAGTTCACTGAACATGGAGAAAAAAGTGAACGCTATTGCCAAATCCTGTTACTTACAGATCAGGAACATCGGCTGTATTTGGCAGTTTAAAACCGCAGATGCATGCAAGTTTTTGGTGCATTCACTTGTTAACTCTCGGTTGGATTATGGTAACGCCCTGCTCTGTAGTATATCTGACAAACTAACTAGTCGTCTGCAGAGGGTTCAGAACACTGCAGCACGGCTAGTTACTCGTACTCGAAAAAGAGAGCCCATCACACCTGTGCTTTATTCGTTACACTGGTTACCTGTACGATACAGGGCGCAGTACAAAATTCTGGTGTATACATACAAGGCACTGAATAGAACAGCTCCTCAGTACCTACGGAGCTTGTTACCCTGTATCAGCCGTCACGATCATTGCGGTCGGAGTCAGAATCTTTGTTGTGTGTCTCAAAATCTCGTACTGTGACCTACGGAAACAGATGCTTTGGGAGGGTTTCGGCTACGTTGTGTAATAGCTTACCGTCTGCTATTAGAAAGTCAAATACCATGGCCAAGTTAAAAAAAGACATGAAAACTCACCTCCACATGTCTGCATTTTAGAATCCTTGCACAGACGTCATGTAAATACCACCTTTTATTTGGTTCAATTATGTGCACATTGCTTGCTTAAATGTATAAAAGTGATTGTTAGCCTTTTTTCTTCTTCTTTCCCCCCCACAATTATAACCATTATTATTACCCATATGTTGTAAAACGCTTTAGAGTAATTTTAAAAATTATATAGGGCGCTATATAAATGTTGTATATTATTATTAATAGATTATGAAGGAGAAATTGATCCAATGTAATTTCATTTGTAGGCCAATCCAGTCAGACAGGGACAAGGATAGTAATTGCAATGGTATCATGGTACGTACAGATAAAAGGAAGGTCAAATATTTATGAAAGGACCAATGATTATCCATGTTCCTTTCAGAAAAAAACGTTTTTTGCGCACATAAATTACCATTTCTTTACAAAAGTGACTGATTTTTCTAAATGAGTTTATACATAACGCATCGAATTTCTGGTGCTTCAGCATTATAAAGAATTTTAGATTCATGGAGCCTTTAACATTAAAACTGTGCAGATTCCTGATCCTTCGTTGGTAATGTAGGTTTCCAAGCAAACAGGATTAAACAGATATATTTTTTCTGAAGCCGTAAGCATTGCAAAAAAAAAATTGACATACGAAAACTCCAGCATTAAACATAATGTACAATTAGCGGAACCTTTAGCATTAAAAAGATTTTTAGGTGTCCTTATCTGTCAGCAGTAGACAAAACATGGATTGTTTTAGCCTTCGGCATTTAAAATGTTGTAGAATCCAGCATAAAATACAAAAAAAGGCTGGATGTCCAGAGCTATAAGCACAATAAAGAATTTCGGAGACTTCAACATTGGAAATAATGAAGATTTCCAGCGCTTTCTTTAGTGAAAATGCTTTTAAAATGATATTGATTTCTGAAGCTTTTGTTTAAGATGCCTTTAACATTGAAAATTATTTGGATTTTCGAAGTGTTCAGCATTTAAAAAAATGTAGAATTCAGGAACCTTCAATATTTAATACGCTGTGAAATGGTGCAGCCTAGAGCATTGAAAATTATGAGGCATGTTAAGCCTTCGTCATTTAAAATCAATACAAATCCAGAACCTGCATCATTAGCAATATACTCGACGATTACTGGAGCGACAACAGATCATTTTTTGTAATGAAAACTGAACACTTGTTGTACTCCTGTAATCATTAATATGTTGTGCTGGTTTAAATATTGATGGGTTGTAATTGGTTTAGCAAGGGGAGTTTTGTACTCATTGTTAATAGTCTTTGGTGTGTGGTACAGCTGTAGTCATTAATGTGTTGTGCTTAGGGAGTAGATCCCGTCAGCGGCCAGCCATACGAGGACCTGTACTGCAAGGATAGCCAAGCGAGGGGCGTGGTTGTCCTAGGCGACTCCATCAGTGCACACTTCCACATCCCCAGGGAGTGGCTCAACGCTACAGAAATATCAGCAGTATGTTTTTATATTTACTTCAACTTTTGGTGCATTTAAATGACGTGAATTAATTGAAGAATGTATTTTTGGATCTCCATACTTTTTATTGTTTCTATTTTCTTTTCTTATTAGAAATAAAACAAGGTGATGCAGAACATTCTTCGGGCCGTATGCATGTTTCACACATAAATAAGTTTCAAACTTGGAGAAGTATATATGCAACCCCTTTCCGAGTTACTAAAAGCTCCAAATTACATTGGCTGCAATACAGAATAAACCAACACATATTAACAACAAATTCATATTTATTCAAAATTGGTTTAACTGATAGTCCACTCTGTTTCTTTTGTAAAACAGAAATAGAAACAATTATACATTTATTTTGGGAGTGCAGAGAAGTGCAGACATTTTTTGAGAACTTTGAATTTTTATTAGATGCTCTATTGATTCCATTTACTTTTAATAAAGAAACTTTCATTTTTGGCATGCACAATGATAAAAATATATACTACACAACAGACAATCTTATATTAATCATTATGAAACAATACATTTATAGAGCAAGATGTTTACAGCAAACTTTATCTGTGTCAGCTTTAAAATCTATTATAAAAGATAATTATGTGACTCAAAAATATATTTGCGTTAGCAAGGGTAATGAGAATGTAGCAAAGTTTAATAATATATGGAAAAAATGGAATAAGCTGCTAGAAATAACACCCAACCCCTGACAGGACGAAAATAAGAAATTATCTATGATACTTTTCTAATTGATATTTTCATGAATGTTAATCAATTTGTTGTTTATGTAATTTCACTGTAACCTCAAGTTATACAAGTAATATAAAACGGCACAGTTTCTCTCTCTCTCTCTCTCTCTCTCTCTCTCTCTCTCTCTCTCTCTCTGTCTCTCTCTGTGTGTGTGTGCATATGTGCGGCTGTGTGGGTGAGTATGTGCGGCTGTGTGGGCGAGTATGCGTGTGGAGTGGTAAAATAGGGTGTATGTCTATATATTTCATTATAGTTTTGTTTTTATACAAATATGTATAAATTATCAGCAGTAATATATGTAATTGGATCTGATAATTAATGAAGGTATTAGTGATAAAAACTGAGGATGTTGTTGGTGATCATGAAATTTAGGTCAGCAATGATAATGTTGATGATGATTTTATAATTGATGAGGATGATGATGTATTATTGTTGACAAGGACTGACTATAATGATAATGGCGTAGATGGATGAATTATATTTATCATCATGATGATGATAGTTTTAAAATGATTAGGAATGCTGAAAATTAATTGTTGAAATTTATGATGTAATCATTGCTTGATTGACGTGAATGATAATGATAGAAAAAGTTGATGAGGAAACTTGATGATGATGATGATGATGATGATGATGATGATGATGATGATGATGATGATATGATGATGATGATGATGATGATATAATGATGATGATATAATGATGATGATGAATATTATGATGTGATCAATGATTGATATTGATGTGAATGATGAATGTTTTATGACAATGATGATGGTGATGATAAAGATGACTGATGGCGATGGTTTTATGAATAGATATATATATGTATAGATGCTAATGACGAAGATGAAGAATAGATGAAGATGATGTTTATTGTGATATTGGAAATGTATGATGGTGTTGATTGCTTTAATGCTGATGATTTATTTAGAAAAATAAAACAATTACAAAAAAAAAAAGTTTCAAATTTTTGTTATTTACAAAAATATTGACAGTATAATAGTGTGTTATGTTATATAAAAAGATGTGTTTAATCTCACTGAAGTTTCAGGCTTCCTTGGTAAAGTAAACAACATGTAAATCAAGTCAAAGATTGAAATAAAAAGCAGTTGCTGTGTAAGGTGTTATTATACGAGGTAGTTTAATATCTCTGTAGTAAAACTATTTTTAAGAATTATTTGTTTCTTTGTTTTCATAGGCAGTTTTTAAACCTTTACCTTTCATATTGGGGAACGAATTTAATTGGCCAGAATTATCTTCTATCACAGGTAAGGCTTTTTTACTGTGTCACCGTTTGAGCTTTTGTTATTGTTGTTATATCTTAGAATGGTGGCTCATCATTTTCAAAAAGCATTCTTTTATAATTTCACTTTTGGTCAAAATGTGATCGGCAAACATTTGTCAAAACTGCTTTGTAACATTTGTTAGTGAGCGGATTGCATTGCTAGCTGTGAGTATAAAATTTACTGATAATGAGGGTATAGGGAAGGTTTTGGATTCTGAAATTTATAACACAATTATCAGCTTTGTTCTGTAACCTATGACACCTCCCTATTTCTTAAAGCTAGAAAATTTGGCATTTACATAAAATGTACATGAAATATTCTGAAAATAGTAGTAGTTAAATTTCGTATAGTATGATCAAATCTACACATAAGACATGCTTAAAATACACTTTTTAACCCTAACTCAACGGAGTTTGCGGCGGATATATAGTAAGGTTCCGTCTATGGATACGTCCGTTCATCGGTAAGCTTTCGACTTCAATATTCTGACATAAATCCAACATATTGCAGAGTTCCATTTGGGTAATTTGTTTCTAATTTACTATTTGAAAACAAAACCACACTTGAAATACGTTATACATTTAGGTAAATAACTGTGTTTCCTGAGTATATCTTCATACTTCACGCTAGAGTAAATCCCAACACAGAGGGGTATTTCCTGTTTTCTTATTTGTTTTTGTTTATTTTTTGTTTGTTTTTGCTTTGTTTTTTTGTTTTGTTTTTACATATTTTATCACGTTTGGTAATTTTGAATTTTCATGATTATTGAACTCTTTCAGAATGCAGCTTGATAAACCCAAATCATTGAAAAAATTAAAACGATACACCAAATATGAATTATTTTAAGATAAGATATCAAAAGGAACTAATTTTGAAATAATTTCAAAAAATCGCTAGGAGGCTGGTTCAGGAATATTAAGAAATTTCTTTTATTAAACGTTGATGGTACAAATATTTTTATTTTTGTTTTCAGGTTACATGAACAACACTTACACCAATGTAAATCATGGCCCTATGAACTCGGTCTATGACTATCTGTGGCAGAGGAACCGCTGTAACCACAGGGATTATCAAAACCTTGCTGTCAATGGTGAGTTGTGATGTTGAAAGTCACCATTACGTACAGTTTATTTCATATGTGCAGTTTTTTCATGAAGATAATTAACGTTTATCAGACAGACTTTAAAATAACCCATTGCAATAAAGGTTGATTCATATCCATATCACAAAAACATTAATATTATTTGTTAAAGTGCATGTTAAATTTGAAGGTTGTTTTTAGCAAAGCGCAATCTTCAGTGTTATATAAGGGTTAAAGTAGATCATAACTTGCAAAGTCAGTTGATGCTCATTATTACAAGAAAAATGTGGTTTTCACAGGTGCCAGATCATGGTCAGTGGCTGACACAATTGAGAAAAGGTAATGGCTTGTGATTGGAATTCACCAATTTATTTCTCGGTTTGCTCGAAAAACGGTTTTGGTGAGTGATATATCGTCAACAAAATTTAATCTTTCATATTTATAGCAAGTAAATTAGCATTAGAGGAAGTGAGTTATGTCTGTTTAGGAGTGTTGTGACTATCAACATGTATAAATGTTATGTTTTATGTGTAAAAAGCATAAAATCAAACACATAAATAATATGCCTATATGAAACAAATTTGTATAAGAAATAATCATATCGTGTCAAAAACAAGTGTTGGCAATGTGTCCTTTGTTGGCAATTATATATGATGTTCTGGAGAACTAATGTTGCGGTGTGATTCTCAATATTTCCTCAAATGTTTTGTAGCATTTCTCGTAACCAGATAACAGATAATCCTGTCACACTTTTCTACGCCTTAGTTGGAATGGATGTTTGCAATCCGTATGTATAGCCACCACATCACAATAATGTTCGCGTTTTAGTCTCAAATTGTGTCTTTTCATGAAATCTAAAAAATTATTCAAGAAAAAGTGAAAAGAATTACAAAAAAGGCCATTGTGCAACAGTCATTGTACAATATATAGAATGATATCAGGTGAAATACAACTTTCTTCGCTTAACATCAACTTTATTACCAAGTACTGACAATGATGTTCAGTCCAAATGATAGTTATGACTGATAATATTCGAAGAGAGTCAGTTATATATGTAGCTATGCGAGATATCCATATGGATGCACACTGATGACTCTTTTACTTCCACCTCTGTACTGAAAGTTAATTTAACACGACAGAGACTACGCTTAATATAGAAAAAATATCAAGATCATGCATACAATTAAACACATGTCTGGAAAGAGCAGTAAGATAAACGGTATATCGAAGATTCAATTATCCTTTTCAGACCTTCAGGTCAATAATGTGCAGTTACTTTCATGTTCAAGGAGTAGTGTCACTTGTTGATTGCAAAATTGTCACAAGTCTTAAAATACTTTTAAAATTTGCAAACACATAATGTTTGCAACATATAAGTGTGTGTAACTAGCTAAGTATAATGTATAAGCTTTCTCCATTGCATTACTTTCATTTTGAATTGATATTTTAAAGTTATATATGGCATACGCATGTTATGAAAATTTCATAAATCTCATCATGAATTATTTTAGATATTAAGGATCCCTGTGCCACTGTCAAAATGTGTAAAAAAACAAACACGTATGCACTGGGAACTTTTTTCGACATGAATATCTTCACTTACGATTTTTTTTAACTATTTATTCATAATGAATTGAAAGTTTCTCATAAGATATTGCAGAGTTAATTCTTTTATGGAAAAATATAAAACATGAATTAAATAAAAATCAACAGTATTCTGAGTTAAGAAAGTAAAATGCACGGGGATTACTCTATATATGAAAAAGTAGTGTTTAGTTTTCTAGCGTTTCAAATTCAT
Organism: Mizuhopecten yessoensis; assembly: GCF_002113885.1. NCBI lineage: Eukaryota > Metazoa > Mollusca > Bivalvia > Pectinida > Pectinidae > Mizuhopecten > Mizuhopecten yessoensis. The sequence goes on from NW_018405253.1 coordinate 172,854, forward strand.
TCTTAAGCTAGCAATGCATTGTTTTATTAATATATGTATTCTTCGTTGATTTTCGAACATGATTTTAACCTAATTCAGGCTTACAGACACAGTTGCTTACATGACAACACCAGAAGAAATGAAGAACAACTCCATTATAACTTTGCAGTTTTTGGTAAGGATATGTCTTTTGTTTTGATTTGGTTCATGGTGGCTCTAGTTTTAGTATATCCTTATTTTATTTTAGTATCTTAAAATACATACAGCATAAAAGACAAGCTGAAATTAGAACTCAAATCCACTACGAAAAGATAAAAGCAGGAATCGATGAGAAATAATCAAAATAAACACTTTTTCAGGCCAGGGTCTATTGGACTATAATTTGTTTCGATATTGAATATCATATTTGATGGATATGTTATTCAAGTTTGATTTCTCCATGTTTTGTGATTCCGTATAATTTTAGCTAAAATTTAAACTATTTGCATGGTATATCATTGGTAACATTTTGTAGTGTTGTTCTTAATCTTCAGTTAAATAACTGAACGTAAGATGGCAACTGTTATCTTACTCTGTTTTACAGGAGAAAACCCTGCCTGCTGGGAGTCACGTTTTTCTTGTAGGTTTGGCAGAAGGTAGGGTCCTCTATGACAGTCTTAAGGACAGAGTACACCCAATTGGTTCTCTAAGGAATGACGTCACTTACTCCCACTTCTACGATTACTTTAACTGCTTAGAGGTATAGACAATGATACTATATGTGTTTATATGTATTTAGTTATACAAATATTAAATATATACGTGACCGTAGAAATAGAATGTATTGCAACACTGAAGACTACCTCGAGAATCATTTTCATGAATGTTCAAATAAGAAGTATTTGGCTTTACCAATCTAAAAAACGAAAAGATAAGATATTATTGAAAGGAAATGTTTATCGGAATTCTTAGACCGGGCCTTAACGCGGTGAATTTCGAGCATCTCTTATAAGTATAGATTTACAATTTCGTATAATTGTGCTTTGAGATTGATGCTTATTTATGGGAAATTCTACCAGAAAGGGTAACATTTGGGTCAAAACGGTTGTTACCGAGGTTGTGTGCCAATAATATTTGAACGAGGATATAATTTCTCTATCCAGAATACCTACATATTTTCATTTATTCTTTTTCTTTCGTACCGCTTCCCGGTAAAAAGGAGACATATGAGAAAAAATGGTAAACAGAAGGAAAAAGGAAGCCAACTACAAGATGGCGACAGAAATTCTCCCGCTGACCAAAATGCCAATTTAATGAAGTCACATTTCACATCATAGTGATTTCACTTTTCAGAACATCAGTCGATTGAGTCTTGAATATTTTGAACTCAACCATTTGTTTGTATGATTCTAGTCAAGATATAGAAAAATGTGCTTCCTGAACCATGCTCACTGCGTGCATTTATATGCGATAGAATAATCCAAAATTGGTGTTCCACACGGGTCGTGTTGTCTTGTATATGCAGTAGTATGAGAAATTATATATTACAGTCGAAACTATACCTGGAACATTTTAATTTTTCAAAACATTCTTTAATCTCATTTCAAATCACGGATGGTTGAAAAGATTCCGATGTTTGTTCAAATGCTTACAACAAAAACTTCATATACATCGATAATGAAAGTATTTCTGTCAACAAAACTTTATGACAAATTGTAAAGTGGAGAAAAATCTAAAAAGAAAATTCAACGTTTATTGGAAATACCAATAAGGGTGAATATCACAACACTACGGAGTAACAGTTATCAAATTATTGATTGATGTTAATTGATCGTTAATCATACTTAACTAAACTGTAGAGAATAATTTCAGGCAGTAATACTATTGAGCTTATAATAATATTGTGTTTTGTACAGATATCTTCTTGCCGAGGTTGGATGAATACTAACGAGACTATAAGAAATATGACAACACAGGTAATATAAGTGGCGGTAACCTAGAGGTTAAGGCGTTTGACCGTATGGGATAACTAGCCCTCCAAGACTAGGTCGCTGGTTAGGCCTACGTCAGGCAGTCGCAAGATACTGACCACCAAAACCTGGCATGTCCTTAAATAACCATAGCTGCTAGACAACATGTCAGGCTCCTAGCGTTCTAGACAACATGTCAGGCTCCTAGCGTTCTAGACAACATGTTAGGCTCCTAGCGTTCTAGACATCATGTCAGGCTCCTAGCGTTCTAGACAACATGTTAGGCTCCTAGCATTCTAGACAACATGTTAGGCTCCTAGCGTTCTAGACAAAATGTCAGGCTCCTAGCGTTGCTAGAAAACATATCATGCTACCAGCGTTGCTAGAAAACAAACAATGCAACCAGCGTTGCTAGAAAACATGTCATGCTACCAGCGTTGCAAGAAAACATATCATGCTACCAGCGTTGCAAGAAAACAAACCATACAACCAGCGTTGTTAGAAAACATATCATACTACAAGCGTTGCTAGACAACATATACTACCAGCGTTACTAGAAAACATGTCATGCTATCACCGTTGCAAGAAAACAAACCATGCTACCAGCGTTGCTAAAAACATGTCATGGTAACAGCGTTGCTATACAACATGTCGTGCTATTAGCGTATGTCGTGCTATTAGCATATGTCCTGCAACTAGCGTAAGTGCACAGTATGAGAGAATAGCATCAAGAACGCCCAGACCTTACCACGCATAACCATTTTTCATGAATGAGCCAAGACAATTTTAATTGTTTCTAAATGTCTGTTTTACTTCGTTTGTATCAATTCATCCATTGAAAGCAGTGTTTGATATTGAACTGATTTCGCACGAGCATGATTATAAACTAGGTCTGTTGGTAAAGGTAACTATAAACTAGGTCTGTTGGTAAAAGGTAACTATAAACTAGGACTGTTGGTAAAGGTAACTATAAACTAGGACTGTTGGTAAAGGTAACTATAAACTATGGCTGTTGCTAAAAGGTAACTATAAACTAGGACTGTTGGTAAAAGGTAACTATAAACTAGGACTGTTGGTAAAAGGTAACTATAAACTAGGACTGTTGGTAAAGGTAACTATAAACTAGGACTGTTGGTAAAGGTAACTATAAACTATGGCTGTTGCTAAAAGGTAACTATAAACTAGGACTGTTGGTAAAAGGTAACTATAAACTAGGACTGTTGGTAAAAGGTAACTATAAACTAGGACTGTTGGTAAAGGTAACTATAAACTAGGACTGTTGGTAAAGGTAACTATAAACTATGGCTGTTGGTAAAAGGTAACTATAAACTATGGCTGTTGGTAAAAGGTAACTATAAACTAGGACTGTTGGTAAAAGATAACTATAAACTATGGCTGTTGGTAAAAGGTAACTTTATGTGTTTGGTGTGGATACAGAGAGCCGAGCAGCTGAGTAATGTACTGAAGGAAGTGGCACAGACTGAGGCAGCCAAGTACCACAATTTTAAACTCGCCTACTTGGAAAATCCTGTTTTCAAAGGTACAGTACAATATAATATATTTTTTATATCAATATTTATGTTATTATTTTTAAATTGTAGACAAACCACCGTTCCATGTCCTTGGTAATATGTACAGAAACCCGTTAATGTTACGGGTAATGTAGCAGCAGTAAAACTATTATCATTTGTTGGTTGTGAGATCTTTGTCTTTCTGTTTTGGAAATGGGATGTTTTGAGATCTTTTAATTGGTATTGTTATATTGACTTCATATTGGATAATACTGGTATCTTCGACCTTTTGTTTGGTTACTGTGTGATCTTTGACCTTTTATTTGATGGTAGTGTGATCTTAACATCTTTTTTTGGTGATTATGCGACCTTTGAACTTTTATTTGTCTTTATTAATTTCATGACCTTTATTTCTATCTTGTTACATTGAAGTTTTTGAACATTGGAGAAATCTTGGACGTCCCCTTTGGGAGCTGCTTGAACCAGTAGACGGTTTTCACACAAACCAGGTTAATGGTTTCATTGAATGTTTACATCAAGGGTTTTTTAAAAACAAATATTTGAGTATAGTGAATATTAAAACAATTATCTTTATGGGACAGATAATTTTATATAAAAATACAAAAGACACAAAGGGCCTGTAACCTTCATTTGTTTCAAAATGCTTTCAACATATAATTGAAGAATTTACGTTGTCTTTAAATGAGTCAAAGTTGTATCTGTAATGGAAATAACCAACTTTTAAGCAATTCAACATAACTTATTGTAATAAGTGATGTGTATATGACACATATGGATGTATATCATGCGATTGACAACTTCATAATAAACAATATATTCCCATTATTTCTATATTAGCTTGGCCAGGCACTCACAGGGCAGGTGCTATGGCAGATCCTGGAAACTGAATATCCCGATGCCATCGGTCCCATCAACCCATTTAACAACAAGATCAAAGCCATTTTTGGAGACCAAGAAGGCTATTGAGCACGTGAACAACATCTGGAAGAGATATACACGTTTTCTGTGATTAATCTATTGTATTAGCTTATTGTTTCCCAACACAAAATTTCTGTGAAAGGTCATTCTATTTTATCTTTTCCTTATCGGATATATTTTTCAACTGTTCACAATCGAACCTTTGAGACCTATAATGTACGCTGTAATATGTGATAAACAATATTTAATTTAATATGACATTATTTCTATAGTAGATGTTGCCAATGCTTGCCGTATATAGCATGATTTTAAGGAAAGATAAACCCTTAACTTGGTATATGAGATTTTATATACCAAGGTATTTTCATAAACGAATAATACATATAGGATAATATTATCAATGTAAAAGTGATATCATTTGATATGAATATATAGTTCACTTTGTGATGGTAGACGAAAGTGAGTAAGATTTAATATTTGGTTACTTTATGATAAATATGATTGACATGCGTGTGTTATAGACACATTTTTGTAATGTACTTGTTTTTGTTATGTCGTGCAGCTGATAAAAATACCACTGACAACCTAGTACATATGTACTGGAGCTGAAGAGCCAATTCTTGCCATAAGATAAAACCATGACTTTGTTTTATGTAAGAATTCGCATTAACTAAGTATGATCATTTTAAGTTTCTTTAACTGTAGAGCGACAAAGATTAGGTCCAAAAACATTTTAGATAACATTGAAACGAAGAATATCGATCACAGCGAAAATAAATGTGTTTATTCAGTTTAACAGTTCTTGATATGAAGTGTTTATGACATAGCTGAATGGTTGAATTTCAATACTTGTAAAACTCGTGACTATATGGGAAAATGTATTTGGATTTTTTTTAGTGTTCGTTTAATTTCTTATTTACGAATCCTCTGTCATTTCAGGCTACAAATCGATCACACATTGATGGAACTTTAATAGGACATGTACATGACATGTAAAAAAGGAGTTCTGGGTAGATTCAATTAAGGATTAACCTTCATTTTGACTGCGTATACGGTATTATGAACGCAGTTGGCAACGAACATATTCTATGGAGCGCGTAACGTGCGTAAATCCAAACAAATGAACAGCCTACAGCCCGCGAGCAGCGATGGATCTCCAACGTTACCATTATGACGTCACAATGTAAATTACGTCATCAATAGGAAGCAATGGTCTCCAAGGAATTTCACTGCGTATACGGTAATGTATACGCAGTCACGGTTACACAACTTCAATGGGAGCGAATGTAAATATAACGTTATGCAACATGATAGGAAAGACTAGATTTGCTGTTATGTGTTATAATGGGAAAACTGGGAAATGCGTGTTAAAAAATGTTTCAATGTGAAAACTGTACACATTATAAGGAGAAAAAAAATTAATAATGTGTAGGTTATAGATCATATGGGGGGAGAACTGCTGGGTAATCATGTGTAAATTATACAATTATAAGGTGTGTAGTTGTGTTAATGTATGCATGTTCAGCTTTTCAATAAATCATTAAGAATGCCTTATCTTTTGGATACTGTGGTGCAGTATACTCTAATACTGTACATGTTATAGTTATGTACAGTATACTCTAATACTGTACATGTTAGGGTTATGTACAGTATACTCTAATACTGTACATGTTATGGTTATGTACACTGTAACAACAGTTCCATGGACTCTTAAATTGAAATACATTTATATCAGGGATCAGATTTTATTGCTAAGATTTTGTTAGAAAAACGATATTTTGCTAGTTCTTATATATCTTTTTATCTTTTATTTACTACATTTTTTGTTATGAAATTGCATTTTGTATAATTTGTTTTACTATTATAAATGTTCATTGATTTTCTTGCCTAAACAAAACACTCATTTGATTCCTAATTCCTATCTGATATAGAATGCACTGTTTAGGAAAAGCTTGCAGGTTTTTGATTCATGATAGTGATAACTATTTGACATTATTTCGACCAATTGTATGCAAATGTATCTGGTAAACGATATGAGTGCTACATTAATGCACGTATTATTATTGTATCATTTCAGTCATATTTATATCAATAAATTGTTAATGTTTCATGTCCCTTTTTTATCTCCACGAAGTCGTTTTATAATTATCTTATACTATGTTATATATCGTTTTCTTTGAAACTCTGCATTAAAATACCTTCAAAAGAGAACAACATTTGTGTTATTTATGAATTGCCACAAATGATATCTGTTCCAAGCAGTTTGGTATGTAGGTGCAATACAGAAATGCCGGTTTATTTAAATGCGTCCATTGACGTAGTTTTGGGGACATTTTATGTTTAAATACTTATCATAATTTATCAAAACAATCATATTTATGTTTTAAATAATATTCCCGAAATTCGTATTAATCCTCCCCCTTCTAATCCTCAAATCCCCTGAATATTACATAGCAGGATCAAGACAAAGTCATATGTATCACGCTAGACTACGTCTGGGATTTTCTCCTATAGCAGCTTTCTCAATATTTCTGTCTTTGTTAAAACAACAAGCACCACTGGATAGCGATTCCTCATCCGCATTTAACTTATTGTATACTAGGCTCTACCTAGAGGTAAACCACAAAGAGATGTGTTTTGGGTGGGGAGAATACATATTTAAGATTGTATACAAAATATTTGTTGTCTTGCTGATTATTCTTCCTTGAAACTTAAATTATTGACCCTTGATTTCCTGGAAGTAATTCAAAATGGTCTGGCTCTACCGGTGTTATAAAAGTTTTTTTCCCCAATATCTCCGTCGTCATCCTTCTTATCTTCCTCGTCGTTGTCTTTATAGGGACCACGGAACCAAATCAAAAATAGATTGTGGGTTTTCCCCTTTGGGGCAGAAGATTTAATAGGAAGGTGAATGCCTCAGGGCCTGCTGGTTGGATATTTAGGTGGCATTAGTTTCAAAAGCTTTATGTGTGGGTTGAGCAATATATATAGATGTAATATGCATACAAAAAATATTAAAATTGTTCAAGTCTGCTTTTGTCTGGGTGAGTTTATTAAGTGTGAAATTTGTTGTTAATTTTGGTCAATATTTGGTGCCGAATTCAATACAAGATGGCGGTCCCCATATAAAAAAAGTTCAAATAGGCAGAATTTTTAAATATTTTATTTACAGTTGTGTGAGATGATATTATTCAAAATGAGGGCAGGTTAACCAGTGCAGATAACCCGATTTAACCAGGACAGTGGTAAACGTTAACACTATCGTCTATGGAAAATCATTTAGTTTTGCGGTCACTATAAAAAGATGCAGAATATGACGTTTCACACCATTCAAGCGTCCATGAAAATCAGATGATGGGACCCACCAGCATATTTCTGGTTGTGAATCTAATCATGGATGTGTTTTGGCAGAAATAAGAGGGTAAATTAGCTGCAGAAGGATACTATGATGGAAATATTCACCCATATAGAGCGTGAAGGGGGCCCATGGACCAGGGAGGATATGGGCGTATTGTCTGTCTGTCTGTCTGTCTGTCTGTCTGTCTGTACATTTTTCCTATCGTAAAATATTTTAAAATTGCACTAAAGTTTTAAGTTTTCGGTTGTATGGAATAAATACATTGTCAATATTTTTACATCGTGAGATGCAATTCAATATCGCAATTGTATGCTAAATGTTTTATTAACACTGCAAACATAGTATTGTTTAGTATGATGTTTGTCTTTTGTATGGTGTTTGTCTTTAGTATGATGTTTGTCCTTAGTATGATGTTTGTCTTTAGTATGATGTTTGTCTTTAGTATGATGTTTGATGTTTGTCTTTAGTATGATGTTTGTCTTTAGTATGATGTTTGTATTTAGTAAGATGTTTGTCTTTAGTATGATGTTTGTCTTTAATATTTCCAATCGAAAAAAATGGAAATATTTTCCTTAATGTACTTTTGAAAAACAGGAAAGAGAAAACAAACGTCTGAAAATGTGTCACCTCTGATAAATGTATGGGTTAGCCATAAGTGTGGCGGATCCTATGGTCCCCACACCTTCGATAACTGTATGGGTTAAACATACCTGTGATGGATCCTATGGTCCCCACACCTTCGATAACTGTATGGGTTAAATAAACCTGTGGCGGATCCTATGGTCCCCACACCTTCGATAACTGTATGGGTTAACCGTACCTGTGGCGAATCCTATGGCCTTCAGAGCTTCGTTTGTTTCTATTTGAAATTTCATGTTCCAGAATGATCTTTGTGATTTAATATTCTTTCATTATTTGTAAATTTCAACCCTCTAAAGCTTGTATCATTAAACCAAACACGTTGTACTTTTTTTAAATGCTCATTCACCTGCCTCGGCATTCCTCCCATAATAAGTATTAACACTGTATCAAGAAATTGTCCAATAAGTTCTGGTTTGTGACCAATCCATGTGTCCTGGATACGAGACATAACCACAGCAGGATTCATTATAGAAAAAGGAATCGCCAGCACCTGAAGACACAGTAAAATATTCATAAGTCACACTGACTTCTTATCAAAGTCAAACAAGAAATGATACCACTCAATTATAACCCTTACATTAACTAGCGAGATATCAAAGCAAACTATTAATAAAATAATCTGCCTTTCCACCCACGTAACGAACATGATCCAAAAGGAAACGACGCAATCAAGGATAGAATGTGGGTCACCAACAATTTAAGATACATTGACCATTTCTTTAATCATAAAAGACACTAACTAATCCTAGTTTTATTGTGACTGATTTTATATGAGAACCAGCATTTTGTTTTTTTGTTATTCAAATGTGTTCCCAGTAGGATTTCCATGATGTGGTGCTTGGTACTGGTGATCCTTTTACTGCTCGAGATTTGCAGAAAAATTGGCAGCCTTTCTGACATTATTTCCTTCACTCAGCAAGTCCCCTTTGCTATAGAAGGCTGCTGGGTGTTAGCCGAAAGCTAACCAATAAGTAGTCAGACTAAGTTTAATGAAACAGTGAAAAACGCACATTCGCACATTAAACACACACACAGTGTACCTAAAGCTCCTAAAGTGAAAGCTTCCCAGAACAGGTCTCCAAACAACTCAGGGAAGAAGAGCAATCCTCTCATTTTGTTTCCGTATTTTTGCTGGAAAGGATTAAAGATGGTGAAGTATTTCTTACTGCGGACCTTCGGATTGATATCCCAGACACATAAATAGACACATCTGACAATAAAAACCTCAATAACCTGTGTAACTAGTAAAGGGAAGATACTGAATCATGTCCATCCTTCCCCATTTATATAAGACATACTTCACCTATGATAATATTTCTGTCGGACAGTTATATATATATATATATATATATATATATAATAAAAAGTGATTAAATGTCCATGTGAAGGAAGTAAATATAGAAAAAATAAAATTAACGACCGACTAAAAAACTAGCTGCTTTCACCCTTCACAGGGCTCTTCAGGTTTATTCAAAAGAGAACAACGTCGTGACGTCACAATTACATGTCATCNTTTCACCCTTCACAGGGCTCTTCAGGTTTATTCAAAATAAACCTGAAGAGCCCTGTGAAGGGTGAAAGCAGCTAGTTTTTTAGTCGGTCGTTAATTTTATTTTTTCTATATATATATATATATATATATGTTCATTAAAAGGTTATAATTTAGTTTGTATAACACATAACTTCATCAATATCAGTTGCCATCTTTGGTAGCTATGCATTGATTTGTGGAGCAGATATAAGTTTCGGAGCTGACATGTTATCAAACTATTGCACATGAACACTGAACAAAATATTTTCCAGGAAAACGTAAGAATTTTAACTCATTCTGACCCTTGCGTAAAAGTGGAAGAAAATTATAAACCATCCAGTCAACCCCAATATTCACACGAAAAATATATAATAGATTCTGTTAAAAAAGATTTAAAAACTAAACTATTGATTGGCGGTTGTTTCTAACTGGAATAAATTAAGAGTTGTTCGCATTTTATAACACACAACTTCAACAATTTCAGAATGATTCGCTTTTGTAGATAGCTAACGTCAACAATAGCAGAGCTTCTCTGTTCGTTTTAGCACCAAGAATTAAACAAGTTGAGTTTTATGAAAATATAGATCTACATTTTAGATATCATAGGAACTCTACAGCTTCTGTGCCTCAAAGGGGAGAAGAGAGTACACATGCATTTTGGGAGTATGGCTCCCACCTTTCAAAAATACCGCATCCACCACTGACTAACGAAGGATACGGTTATTTTACCCAATAATACATACTGGTATAAATGCCTGTAAAAGAAACCTTGAACGGTGTACTGATGTCACAAATCGTCTTATTACACACATTTGTATCTATATAAATGTCAAGTGAGTGCTGACTGAAATCTGTCTTACACATAGCCATGCCAATGCTAAATCTGACAGGTCCTACTAAAGCCCAGACCAATCCGTCTCTGCCCATAGCCTCAGCTGTTCCAATGATAAACCACCTCCTACATGTGAAGCTGTAGAATAGTAATGATATAAAAGATTTAGATCAACTGTTCTATTGAAATAGCCACCCTACCTGTGTAGTGTAGAATATAATCCTAAAGGCTTTGGTACTATTCTGAATTGAGATTGCACTATGCCCTGTTAAACATCACTATTAGATAGAGTATAATCAGTTACCAAAGTATTTCCCTGTAATCCGTTATCAATTTAACAGGATTCACAAACGCTACTGATGTATAATATCTTCAAATAAACACTAATATGCATTATAATAATCAATACAAATACGGTGTAAGGGAGGGCATGGAGTTCGCATGTTTAAGGCTTTTGACCCTCTTCGATCAATAGCCCTTCACCGGTTAGGTCGCAGATTCGTTGTCTTCCTTGGGCAGTCGCCATGCAGGTACTGACCGCAGGTCGGTGTTTTTTCCTGCATGAACTCTGATTTTCCTCCACCACCGAAACCTGACACGTCCTTAAATGACCATAGCTGGTAAGAGGATGCAAAATACAAACAAGCAAACCAGGTAGGGAAGCACATGTTTAGTAAGTTGTTGCAGACAGTAAAACAATTAAATATTTCTTACACTTATAATTGCTTCGCGACACCAAACTTATTCAACTTACTCAATTAGAGCAAAAACTATTTAGTAGCTTATTGTTGTTGCTCTTAACCCTTTAATGACAACCTATCCCTCAGGTCCCTATCCCGAAACCTTTACGCCTTGTCCCGATAATTACAATCTCTCCGTCTGGTCTCGAAAATGATATCCTCTCCGGTCGTCTCCATAATGACAAATGTAACACATTTTTTAAACCCATTTAAATTTATGAACATTGTAATATCGGTTACCAAGCCTCTAATTCGTAAAAACGTAACAATACAGGTAACTCCAGGAACTTATTCATACTGTATGATCATAATGATATAGGTTACTCTGTTATTTCAGTACATGGGAAATTATCCTAATCGGAGGAAAACTGCAAAGATACATGTTTGGGGTCTGAAGAATATATATCTCAGGTTGTATGAATACTATTTGATGTCTTGCTGATTATCTGGCTTAAATATTGATGGTAACACAAGAACATGGTAACCTATTAGATTTTGAAAATATTTAAGCATTAACTTGAACATATTTGTTATGTAATAGAGAAAATACGGAGTGTACTCTAAATAAACCGCGAAGCGGTTTATGATGAGAGTACACTCCGGTTTTTGTTGTTATATATCCATAACATAAAAAATATATTCAAGTCAATCCTTATGATTTAATCTACTTTACACAATCCCTGTGAAAATTCACTTTTATTGATGGACTCTTTTCTCTTAGACATTACGTCGCTGTATCAGCCAATCAAAAGCAACGTTACAAACGGCGACATCGTTTTATTGTACGTTTTTGGGCTGATAACATAAATGTTTAAGCCAATGAAAATGCTTGGACTACAAGCAAGATTAACTTATTAATGAATAACATTTAATTACATAGCAAATGTTTTCAAAGGAAACAAACATTCTTCAATAAGGATTATTGCATTCATCTTCAAACGTTTCAAGGTGAATGCTTCACAAGTAATGTTTGATTTCCAAAAATTGATGTTTTTATCTAAATTGTGATTTAAAAAAAAAAGAGCTGACAATTTAATTATTATAATAGATTCTTTTATTAAGACTGGGTTACATATTTAGATTCACATCATATTTACAAAATAGCCGTGTTATAATAAATCATTGACATAAATGTAAAATCAATGATATTACATATACATATTCTGACACGTATATGCGGTCTTATATATCCTGAACTGGGTAAAATATGCAGTAAGAGTCTTAGTTAATTGTTTCATAAAATGGTCACAGAGTAACAAAAGTGTGTTTTATAACCAGTTGTTATACAAAAAATCACAGGACTTTTTTTTATTGATAAAAGAACGTAAGTCGCGTAGGAATCTGATTAGTATAAATATTGAGAGCAGTAGCAGTCTCTATGAAGATTCTTATACATTTCTTAAACATTTTTCCAACGGAAGCATCATTACCCATTGTAAAGGTACAGATGTTGGAGAGAAACCAGTTTGATATGTAGGTGCATTACGGCGTTGCCAGTTCTTTCTTATGCATCAATTTAGACTATGAGGCATTAAATATCAAATCAAACATATTTATGTTTTAATTAATATTCCCAAAGAAGTTCTTCCTAGGCAATGGACTAATCTGGGATCAAGACAAAGTCAAATATATCACGCTAGATTACGTCTTGGATTTTATCTTATAACAGCTTCCTCAATATTTCTGTGTTAGTTAAAACAACCACTTGATAGCCAGCCCAGCTTCCGCTTTTATTTCTGTGCATGTAGCGTCTCCGTGTACTAGGTTATAGACATATATCCTTCTCAGAGGTTCAACCACAAAGAGATGTGTTTGGGGTGAGGAAAATACATATTAAAGGTTGTATAAATAATATTTATTGTCTTGCTAATTATTCTTCCCTGAGTGTTACGCAATTATATGGTTAATAACTAAACGTTGACATTAATGATAATGATAAAAGTTCATATGTTCAAAACGAATTAATTGGCGTCCGTTGATTTACTTGATGTAATTCAAAATGGTCTGGCTCTACCGGTACTATAAAAGGTTCTTTCTTTTCAATATCTCCGTCGTCATCTTTCTTCTCTTCCTCGTCCTCGTCTTTATAGCAACGGAAGATGTCGAATTTCATGGATAGCGTCCCTTGGGTGAACAGTCGCTCTGTTATGTACGACACAACGCAAATCGTGAAGAGGGAACAAAGCATTGACACAGTTTTGAAAGGGAAGAGCTGTCCGTATTCTTCGTGGTACATGGGATACTGGATCAATGGAGCTATCTTGAGGAACGGTTCCCCTCCCGCCACTCGGAGGAAAAGACCGATGACGAAGCCAGTAAGGCTGCCGTATGCATTCGCACACTTGACCCATAGAACACAGACAAGCTGAGGAAACTGTATGACGTACATCAGGTCACCGGACATTATGAATAACGACGACTATCGTCAGGCGAAGGACCCACACAATCTCTCTCTGGCTTGCCTGGAACATAAAAATTTCGTTTTTTAGATATTGATGAAACATTTCCAACCTAAAAGAATGCCACAAGTAAAGAAATAACGGGTCGGCAACACAATATCACATACACTGCACTTAGCAACTTTCAACCTTAGTTAAAAAACAATATTTTTGAATATATAAAATGACGTGCATTTTAACCTCTCCACGTACCATTAACATTTGAACACTATTTTCATATAATGGTTCACGAGTATATGACTACAGGAATATATTAATCTATTATGTTTCCTTTCTCTCTCAATTCCCAGGGCCATTCTATCATCACTTTAATTCTTGTACCAGAAGTATGACGATTGTTGTCACATTTGTACATAGTCAATATAATGATGTAACTATATCACTTCTCTTAATTCAAGCTTTCAATTTTCTGTTAAATATAATATATATTTCACATGTGAGTATATTATAATTATACTTCACAAATGCAAAGCACGAATATCGGTACATTCTGCGCTGAAATGTAATCATTGTACAGGAGAACAGTAAATTATTCTATTTATCACATTTGTAAAGTTACCTACAACAACGGAAATGATAATACGTCAATAAATAAATTATTGATAAATTATTCAAAATTTGGAATTCGATAGCGCAGCATTCTGCGGAAAATGACTTTAAATGTGTTCAAACAAAATACCTCAAGCCGCTTTCAAGGCCAAATGTGTCAAAGGCATTGAACACTTCAAATGATATAAAATAATTTAGACTTAGAATAATTATATTTTAATTGTTCTTCGCTTGAATGAACGTCTTAGTAACATTGACCAAAATTCAAAGTCAAGGTGTCAATCGTGGTAATTATCTTTTAGCAACTTCTTCTAAATATACAGTTATTTTTTTTTGTCTTTAACCTGCTTAGTGGAGGGCTTTCATTTTTGCTCAACTTATTGATGTTGTCATTGAGTCAAATGATCAAAATCCTTAAAGACTTCGTCTCAAGAATTGCTGGTCACAAGGCATTAACTTGCTTGTCTAGATATGCCTAGCTGTCAGACATGTACAATGTGTTGAAATCTCTTCACAACCATTTTAATTTTGAATCAATATTTTTCATCATAACATCTACATCAGCTGTGTGGGTGTTTCCCCGAATCCTTGTCATCATTTATATTATGTTGAAAAATATTTTGTTATTTTGAAAATATTACAATGTTTTAACAGTAAAATATAGCAGATAAGTTGATACCATCCTTTTGTCTTGCAAAACAATTTTTGATGGCATGTTAAACACAATTTTATCATTTTCTTAAAAAATTGGAACATGCTAAATGCTTAAAAAATAAACAAGTTTTGATTGCAAAACATGTTTTAATGCATGTTCTTTTATGGAATTATACCTTAGGTCGAAATATATTTTTGTATACATTATTTGCGAATACACTTCCAGTAGCTAAAACACACGAGTCTTCAGATGACATGACTGCTGCCGAGACGGCTCCTATACCAATGATGGAGACCGCTGTTGGGCAGAGGTACTGAAGTACCATTGGGAAAATGTGAGCCCACTGTTTGTACTCAAGCGGCACATTTCCCGGATATTCAGTGGCGTTCCAATCTTAAACAGATTTTTCAACAGTCTATTGTTCATACTGTAACATATTGTTATTGTTAACATTAAATTCTAAACTATTTTCGAGTTAGTGGATTAAATCTATTATCAATATTTTTACATTGTGAGATATGTTATTCAATATTGCAATTGTATGCTAAATGTATATCTATCAACACTGCAAACATAGTAAATACACATATTGTTCTTATTGGGAAATAATTCTATTGTTTACATACTAAATTAAGATGTTATAAACATTTTACAGTGAGTAGTTAATATTTTATAATGTTTTGCTAGTCTTATAAGATACATACTGGATATTTCTATCACATTTTACATGCTTTTATGAAAGTTTTATGATAAACTATGAAAATACTATGGTGTTGCCGGTTACCTTCGTAGTTCACTAAAACTTGGAAATTAAATTTACAAAGCCTGCAATTTTCGGGAATGTTGCCTCTATTGTGAACCTACAGGGATATATCCCAACGCTTTGTTAAAACGACGACAAACAATATACAGTTGAACTGTTTTCAGTTTATTTATGTTAACCTCAGAGATTAAGTTCATCTGTCATAAAACATACAATCTATGTCAAACAATATCACCAGATCGTTTGATATAGCATACATAGGTACAACGATACTTAAACAGTAGTAATAGGGTTACAATAGAGTTTATAACGCGGATAATATCTATGCGTGACATAAACATGTGTCATTACAGGAAACAGGTTTTACGATCACGTATTCCATCAATGTACATATTTTAGCGGTAATAATTTTAACTTAGCGCTTTTAGTGCTTTAACTATTACGTTAAATTATGATGGCGCTTATTGATGCTTCTGTAAACTAAGTTGTTGCATATGCTCTGAGATCATTTTGTTATATGGTAACCTGCTGAAATTAGAAAATCTGCTAAAATGTCGCGGTAATTATCGTAATTGTTACCTGTGAACTAGCAACTAAATTAATCATTGGTCAAGCTGTTCAAAACGTTTTTATTGAATTGTTGAAAGAAATGATTGGATACATTAATTGATTATACTATTTTAATCAAACCAATGGTTGTAATATTTTGATTATACCGTGGATTGTTATTTGTTTCATTAAACCATGGATTGGGATATTTGTATTGAACTGTTTGTTATGAAAATGTGAAGGAATAAGCGACTTGTTAATTATGATGTTTGTTATGAAATAATTGGAATTGGAATTATTTTCCTCAGTGAACTTAAAAAAACAGAAAATAACGTTAAAAGATTTGTCACCTTTGAGAACTGTTTAGGTTAGCCATACCTGTGGCGGATCCAATGGCCCTCACAGCTGTGGGAGGTAGGGCTAGCAGTAGGGAGATACATGCTGCCATTAAACACGCATTCCGGGCTATCTTTGGACTCTTACAGGCAAGCACGCGTTGGTACAGCGCCTACGAAACAGCAAAAATAGTCAAGTTATCCCCTCTTGAGCAAGAAAGGCAATTTTACGTTGTAATGAATGTTAAAAAATTACAGGTAATTCACCGTTCGGTTATTACTACTTGAGCTTTAATGGGACCAAAATGACTTCCGTAATACACTTTCTTTTGTTGTGTGTTAATTCCAACCATCTACAGCTTGGATTATCAAACTCAATACTTTGTACTCTTATTTAGTTCTCACTCACCTGCCAAGGCATTCCCCCATAATAAGCATTAATGCTGTATCAATGTACAGTCCAATGAGTTCTGGTTCCATGTGGCCAGTCCATGTGTCCTGGATACGAGACATATCCACCGCAGGATTCATTATAGAAAAAGGTATCGCCAGCACCTGAAGAAACATAAAACAATTCACAAATAGTCATGCTTCTAGTGTTTAAGAAACAATATAAGCACACTGAAATCTTATAAAAGTAAAACAGATATCACACTATAGCAACTATACTCCAATCAAAAGATATCAATTAAAGTAACGAGAACGAGAAACCAAGTGATCAAAAAGGAAACGACGCCTTCATGATGTCTCCCTCAAATCTAGGAAAGAATGTGGGTCACCAACAATTTAAGATACAGTGACCAACTATTTAGTCATGGAAGAAACTAACTATTCCAACTTTTTTAGTGACTGATCTTGCATAGAAGCTTTATTGTGACTGATCTTATATGGAAGCTTTATTGTGACTGATCTTGTATAGAAGCTTTATTGTGACTGATCTTGTATAGAAGCTTTATTGTGACTGATCTTATATGGAAGCTTTATTGTGACTGATCTTATATGGAGGCTTTATTGTGACTGAACTTGTATGGAAGCTTTGTTGTGACTGATCTTGTATGGAAGCTTTATTGTGCCTGATCTTGTATGGAAGCTTTATTGTGACTGATCTTGTATGGAAACTTTATTGTGACTGATCTTGTATGGAAGCTTTATTGTGACTGATATTGTATGGAAGCTTTATTGAGTCTGATCATGTATGGAAGCTTTATTGTGACTGAACTTGTATGGAAGCTTTGTTGTGACTGATCTTGTATGGAAGTTTTATTGTGACTGATCTTGTATGGAAACTTCATTGTGACTGATTTTGTATGGAAGCTTTATTATGACTGATCTTATATAGAAGCTTTATTGTGACTGATCTTGTATGGAAGCTTTATTGTGACTGATCTTATATAGAAACTTTATTGTGACTGATCTTGTATGGAAACCAACACTGTAATTTGCTTGTTAGGAGAATGCGGGTCCCCGAAAATATAAGTAGTATTTCCATGGTTTGGTGCTTGGTTTTTGGAATCATTTACCTGCTCGAGAATTACATAATCAAAGTGCCGAGCGCACTAAGGGCTGCTGTGTATGAAGGATTCAAATAATGGAATAAAGGAGGTAGAATATTAGTACAGAATGGCAGTAAATAATAAAAAAACATGTTGTTGAGTAAGGGTCATAATAGCCCATACCTTAATCATAATTTTCAATAAAAATATATATAATTAGCAGAGTATTGCTAAAACAATATAGGTCCCTTACTGGCTACCATTAGCAGTATATAAAAAGTAACGATGACCTTGATCCAACAGCCCTGAAATTGAAATTTGTCTGATAATATGGTCCTTAACTAGTGTTTCAAATCGATGGAAATCCTTCAAGGAATGAAGCTGCTACAGTGCAGAAAATGATCTTTTTAAAAATAGTAACAGTAACCTTGACCAGACAACCTTGCAAACCAAAATTGTCCCGTAAGATTATGGGAAAGTTTACGATTAAATAAAAAAATAAAAAAAAATGTTATATAGATAATGTAAATGAATAATAATGATATTATTATTACAATTTGTTATTATCATGATTAATTATACAAAAATATTAAAACGAGATTGTATTATTTCCAGTGCGTGTAATCACGGACTTATGCAAGTCCTTTGTGTATCTCTCCTTCTTTCGATATCGTAACGAAGGTTAAAGATCTATATAATTATTCAGTTTCTGGTTAATGTGGATAATATGTATATACGGTTTTAATTTTTGATGTTCAATATGCTATATTCACGAAGCACTTGTATTATACTAATCAGGCCATTATCTCGAGACTGTATAGGGAAGCTATCTACAAACTCGTAAGGCACAGCTGCTGTCGTATTGGGAAGCTATCTATAAACTCGTTAGGCACAGCTGCTGGCGGCTACTTTAGTATAAGTCAACATTCTCTTTCACTTGGAGACTTTCCATTGAGACAAAGAAAACACGAAGCCTACTTAATCAAGGACAGTTATCAAACAATCGTTCAACAAGTCGCGAGCATAAAACTACGCAATGATGGACAAGGGGAGAAAACACTTACACACACACTTTAGAGTATTAGAATACGAGGCGTAGTAATTTGAACCAAATACAATTCGGAACTTTCAGTGATTAAAAGAGCCACTGTTAAAGATCTTTACATATTTTCTTTGATTTGTTTGTCTTATACAGATACTATACAGATTTATTTTACCATAGCATACCATTGATCATATCATAAAATAATGACCACATTGTCTAAACATCCAAAAAACGTAGTAATCTGAGATTGATTTAGTTCATGATGCCCACTAAAAAAACTCGTCTTTTCGTAAAATTTTAACATTTTTTCTTTGATTTGTTGATCGTTTTCATATGTATTTCATCATTTTATAGCATTAATCATACCATGAAATAATCAACACAGCATTTACAGATCTTCCGCGGAAGAAGAAAGTCTGTTGTTTGGTTTTGATTTTCCCAGGCTTGGCAATGACCGCTATGAATGCTGTACAGAGCATCCAAAAAAGGGCAACCCTCCATTACTCGTTAGGAAACCTCCATTTATTGATGATTACGAGGAACAGATGAATGGCCTTCACATTTTCCCGAACCTGAACTAGAATAAAGAACTTTACACACTGCCTATGTCATCCATTAAACTGACATAATTTCCTCCACTCGGTATTTCCCCTTTCATTAGGGCTGAAGAAGGCTAATATAAAAGACAAATTTCTACAGATTGCACACGACACTCAAAAATGATCAGGGTAGTTCAAATCTGTTTGTACAAAACACACATTCACATAATGAAACCCTACCAAGCCAACTGCAATGAAGAAGAGCTGTATGACGTCAATGTAAGCCACTGCGTAGAGGCCCCCAAATAAGGTATAGCCGACCGCCACACAGGTGGACACGTTCACGGACATGGTCATATCTAGTACTATGGATAGCGTCGTGCCTGAAAACATTTCATTATCAATTAAATTACAAAGGGGAAAAAACGATGGTATTGTGGTGACAAAGACAAGATGGGAACAGAAAGACAAAGACAAGATGGGAACAGAGATATCTGTAGAGAGACAAAGACAAGATGGGAACAGAGATATCTGTAGAGAGACAAACACAAGATGGGATTAGAGATACCTGTAGAGAGAGAAAGACAAGATGGGAACAGAGATATCTGTAGAGAGACAAGAACAAAATGGGAGTAGAGATATCTGTAGAGAGACAAAGACAAGATGGGAGTAGAGATACCTGTAGAGAGAGAAAGACAAGATGGGAACAGAGATATCTGTAGAGAGACAAACACAAGATGGGATTAGAGATACCTGTAGAGAGAGGAAGACAAGATGGGAACAGAGATATCTGTAGAGAGAGAAAGACAAGATGGGAACAGAGATATCTGCAGAGAGACAAGAACAAAATGGGAGTAGAGATATCTGTAGAGAGAAAAAGACAAGATGGGAGTAGAGATACCTGTAGAGAGAGAAAGACAATATGGGACCAGAGATATCTGTAGAGAGACAAGGACAAGAGGGGAGTAAATATATCTGTAGAGAGACATAGACAAGATGGGAGTAGAGATATCTGTAGAGAGACAAAGACAAGATGGGAACAGAGATACCTGTTCATTTTCTTCCACTCATGATTTCACAGATGGCGCCACTATAAAGATATACAAATAGTTTTCATCGAAAGTATCAATTCAAATATAATAACCCAAACACAGTGTACCACAAGCTCCTAAAATTGCATTCTCCCAGAACAGGTCTCAAAACAACTGAGGGAGAAGAGCAATTCTCTCATTTTGTTTCCGTATTTTTGCTGGAAAGGATCAAAGACGGTGGAGTATTTCATACTGCGGACCTTCGGGGCGATTATTATCCCAGCTAGAGAAATAGACATATATGACGATAAATTTACAAAGCCACAATAACCTGTGTAACTAGTAACAGGGGTAGACACTAAATCATGCGCATCTTGTTCAATTTATTATAAGATATACTTCAATTATGGTGATATTTCTGTTGGACAACTAATCATTTCTATTCATAATTTTTTTTTAAATATCAGATATAAATCTTTTTCTGCGAAACAAATAACGTCAGCAATACCAGTTCAGTTGCCCTCTTTTGTTACAAAGCATTGATTTGTGGAGCGGTGCATTTTTCGAAGTTGATATTTTTCAAACTATTACGCATGAACATGTAACCTGCGTGACTATACAGGAGGTAGAAGTACGAACATCGTCTGTACACTGATATCATATTTCTCCTGGAAAACGTAGGTTTACTCATTCTGACCCTTGCGAAAAAACTGGAAGAGAAGAATAAACCATCCAGCAAACCCCGATGTTCAGACGTACAGTATGAGGAATTTTAAAGAAAAGTTTTTATAACTTATTTAACGTCAAAAGAACTTACTTTAAATACCCAATGTAACATTCTGAGTGTATTCGACCTATCTTTCTTTGAACACTGGGTCACATTCGCCAACCTGAAATATACACCGGCCATTCTGGTAGGTTGTTGACAAATATTTGATTGTATTAAAACCAATATGGCTTCAGTTGCTGGTTTTCGTTCCATTTGTTTTAGATTTTAAATATATGTCAATTACAGTCTTCGCTGCTTTAAACAAATTCAACCAATATGAGTATGAAATCTGCGGTTGTTTCTAACTTGAACAATATGATAGTTGGCTCTCATTTTTATAACACATAGCTTCGACAATTTCAGAATAACTTGTTATTGTAGAACATTTAACTTCAACAATATCACAACTGCTCTCTTCTGTTTAGCACAAAGCATCAAACAAGTGTAGTTGTATGGAAATAAAGATATGCATTTTAGCTAATAGCGTTAATATTTTAAGTTCAACACTAGTGACATCTGTCTAGATTCACATATACATTTCTGACAAAGGCTTCAAATGCATTTTTGCTGAGATTAGAGGCATATAAGAGCGCTACAGGTGTCTGCTTTTGACAACCGGAAGTTTACAAACCAAACCGGTGAAGTGGAACGGTAACAACCCTGACGTTTGACCCATATCAATCCGCCATCACACATTAAAATCTACTAAAACTATACATTTTTCTAAAGTTCAATATCTGTAGATTTCATTCAATGTAAAACATGTCAACAATTACTCGGAGGCACTGTATTGAACCGGAACAATTTGAGGTAGGGATTACAATCGTATGAAACACTTGCTGATTGGATGATTTAGTTGTGTGAGTTCTGTAAGGGAGCACATGGAGTCCGCATTGGCCATGTTGTTAAGGCGTCTGACCGTCTACGATCATCTGCCACCGCCAGTGGCTTGCGGGTTCTGGCCGCAGGTCGTCGGTGTTTTCTGCAGTTACTCCGGTTTTCCTACACCACAAAAACCGGGCATGTCCTTAAATGACCATGGCTGATAAGAGGACGTAAATACAAACAAAACAAGGTAAGGAAGCACACGGTAAAAACTAAATAGTAAGTTGTTGCAGAAAGTCAAACAAGTAAATAAACAATTAAATATATATATTTAATTGCATTTATGATGTGTGCTTGTGGTTTTAATTTTAATTTAATAAAGTGTTATTTCAAGCGAGTGGCTTGGCTACACGCTTGGATATGCAAATTAGTCACGTGACAATATAATGACGTGACTGGCACACAAAAGCGTCACTGACAAGAAAGAGCAAAGGCTAAAGGTAAAAAGCCATTTATATTTGCATACCCACCACCTCCCCTATCTCCACTAGGGTGAAGTTGTGTGGTATTCTAAGTAATTCATTTTTACATTGCCTTTGCTCTTTAGTATGATAATTTTTCTCTTCAGTATTTTGTTATCAATTTGTATTTTTAGTCACGTTCATTATAATACCTCTATTTGTTAAGAGGGTTTAATCATTATGTAACGGTGAGGCCATATATACCCTCAACTACACTAGTCAAACTTGTTTTACATTACTTTGGCGAATACGTAATGCTATGTACTGTTATATGTACTGTTTTATTGCTAAAAAATATGTAAAGTCATATGCAGTTGTGTAATGTTGTTATATAATGTCGTTATAATAAACGGCAATCACAATTGTTGTTGAGTAGTTTTGTTGTCTAGTGTACAAGCTTGCAGTCTTGACGTCATACAATGTGAACAAGCAGCATGGCATAAGTATTTCTTACATTTATAATTGCTTCGCGACACCGAACTTATTCAACTTACTCAATTAGAGCAAAAAATATTTAGTAGCTTATTGTTGTTGCTCTGAACCCTTTAATGACAACCTCTCCATCAGGTCCCGATCCCGAAACCTCTACGCCTTGTCCCGATAGTTACAATAGCTTCGTCTGGTACCAATAATGACAATCTCTCCGTCTGGTCTCGATAATGATATCCTCTGCGGTCGTCTCCATAATGACAAATGTAACACATTTTTTAAACCCGCTTAAATTTATGAACATTGCAATATCGGTTACCAAGCCTCTAATTTGTAAAAACGTAACAATATATGTAACTCCAGGAACCCATTCATACTGTATGATCATAACGACATAGGTTACTCTGTAACCATTCGGAATGAGATCATTAGTTAAGTATGAATAATAAATACTTAGTTTGTTTTAAATTGAACATTTACTTTGCTAGCTTTTGAAAATTTGATTGAGAATGCAAAGTACATGTGTTTCGAATCTATAACGCTAAAACAGCTCACTATGCAACAATATGCCGGTAATTTCGGACCATCAATGAATTTTCGTAGATTATTGATTCATTGATTCATTGATTCGTTGATTATTCTTTATTTCAGGGACATGACTACCGTAAAGCCGTAGCTCACTGAATTAGATAGACAGGGACGGACTTTGCAGGCATTTTAAATGAGTGGTGGTTGTGGGGGATGGGGACGGGGGTCTGGCAATTAGGTCAGATGATTGAATATGTTGGAAATGTTTAATAATAAAGTTCTTATATACCGCTATAGCACAAACTAGTTCGTAGGTCGACTCAAAGCCCTTCACAAATTATTATCCGTGGTTATAGGGCATTTGCAACCAGCCAATATCTGTATCAACTCCCTGGGGAGCATACAGCCAGTGCTGCCTTTCGGCGTTCACAGCAAGCATTCTACAATTCTAGCACTACCCAACCGCGTACTCATTTACAGATGAGTAGACTGGAACAAGTGAAGTAAAGTATCTTGCTGTGCTGTCATTAAATTAAAAACAAAACTAGGATAGTGCATAATCTGTTACTTCAGCCACTTTCCTGAAACTTAACTTACAACATGACCATCAGAGAAAGCTTATCACTAAGCTTTACACTCAGTTGAACGGATCCGGTTTTGCGATCGGAAACAACCCTGCATTCCTAACGGTGTTTTAATGCCCAAGTTGATTCGTTACTAAAGAGCCTGCTCCGGATGTCGTGATTTTACTGATATATTTCGACGACAAANTTTTTAAGTTTTGGGTTGATAACATAAATGTTTAAGCCAATGAAAATGCTTGGACTACAAGCAATATTAACTTATTAATGAATAACATTTAATTACATAGCAAATGTTTTCAAAGGAAACAAACATTCTTCAATAAGGATTATTGCATTCATCTTCAAACGTTTCAAGGTGAATGCTTCACAAGTAATGTTTGATTTCCAAAAATTGACGTTTTTATCTAAATTGTGATTTTTTGAAAAAGAGCTGACAATTTAATTATTATAATAGATTCTTTTATTAAGACCGTGTTACATATTTAGATTCAAATCATATTTACAAAATAGCCGTGTTATAATAAATCATTGACATAGATGTAAAATCAATGATATTACATATACATATTCTGACACGTATATGGGGTCTTATATATCCTGAACTGGGTAAAATATGCAGTAAGAGTCTTCGTTAATTGTTTCATAAATTGATCACAGAGAAACTAAAGTGTGTTTTATAACCATTTGTTCTACAAAAAATCACGGGACTTTTTTTATTGATAAAAGAACGTAAGTCGGGCAGACATCTGGTAAGTATAAATATTGAGAGCAGTAGCAGTCTCTATGAAGATTCTTGTACATTTCTTAAACATTTTTCCAACGGAAGCATCATTAACCATTGTAAAGGTACAGATATGGGGGGAGGGGGAGAAACCAGTTTGATATGTAGGTGCATTACGGCGTTGCCAGTTCTTTCTTATGCATCAATTTAGACTATGAGGCATTATTTATCAAATCAAACATATTTATGTTTTGATTCATATTCCCAAAGAAGTTCTTCCTAGGCAATGTACTTATGTGGGATCAAGACAAAGTCAAATATATCACGCTAGATTACGTTTGGATTTTCTCTTATAACAGCTTCCTCAATATTTCTTTCTTTGTTAAAACAACCACTGGATAGCGACGCCTGCTTACGCTTTTATTTCAGTGCATGTAGCGTCTCTGTGTACTAGGTTATAGACATATATCCTTCTCAGAGGTTCAACCACAAAGAGATGTGTTTGGGGTGGGGAAAATACATATTAAAGGTTGTATAAATAATATCTGTTGTCTTGCTAATTATTCTTCCCCGAGTGTTACGCAATTATATGGTTAATAACTAAACGTTGACATTAATGATAATGATATAAGTTCATATGTTCAAAACGAATTAATTGGCGTCCGTTGATTTACTTGATGTAATTCAAAATGGTCTGGCTCTACCGGTGCTATAAAAGGTTCTTTCTTTTCAATATCTCCGTCGTCATCTTTTTTCTTTTCCTCGTCCGCGTCTTTATAGCAATGGAAGATGTTGAATTTCATGGATAGCGTCCCTTGGGTGAACAGTCGCTCTGTTATGTACGACACAACGCAAATCGTGAACAGGGAACAAAGCATTGACTCAGTTTTGAAAGGGAAGAGCTGTCCGTATTCTTCGTGGTACATGGGATACTGGATCAATGGAGCTATCTTGAGGAACGGTTCCCCTCCCGCCACTCGGAGGAAAAGACCGATGACGAAGCCAGTAAGGCTGCCGTATGTATTCGCACACTTGACCCATAGAACACAGACAAGCTGAGGAAACTGTATGACGTACATCAGGTCAGCGGACATTATGAATAGTCCGTACACACTGCCCACTGTGAGGGCAATGACCGCTCCAACGGTACCAACAACGACTATCGTCAGGCGAAGGACCCACACAATCTCTCTCTGACTTGCCTGGAACAGAAAAATTTCGTTTATGAAAGTGTCAAGGTAAACCTAACCAATCATTGAATATTATAAGTATTAGATATTGATGAAACATTTCCAACCTAAAAGAATGCCACAAGTAAAGAAATAACGGGTCGGCAACACAATATCACATACACTGCACTTAGCAACTTTCAACCTTAGTTAAAAAACAATATTTTTGAATATATAAAATGACGTGCATTTTAACCTTTCCACGTACCATTAACATTTGAACACTATTTTCATAAAATGGTTCACGAGTATACGAATCCAGGAATATATTAATCTATTATGTTTCCTTTCTCAATTCCCAGGGCCATTCTATCATCACTTTAATTCTTGTACCAGAAGTATGACGATTGTTGTCACATTTGTACATAGTCAATATAATGATGTAACGATATCACTTCTCTTAATTCAAGCTTTCAATTTTCTGTTAAATATAATATATATTTCACATGTGAGTATATTATAATTATACTTCACAAATGCAAAGCACGAATATCGGTATATTCTGCCCTGAAATGTAATCATTGTACTGGAGAACAGTAAATTATTCTATTTATCACATTTGTAAAGTTACCTACAACAACGGAAATGATAATACGTCAATAAAGAAATTATTGATAAATTAATCAAAATTTGGAATTCGATAGCGCAGCATTCTGCGGAAAATGACTTTAAATGTGTTCAAACAAAATACTTCAAGCCGCTTTCAAGGCCAAATGTGTCAAAGGCATTGAACACTTCAAATGATATCATATAATTTAGACTTAGAGTAATTCTATTTTAATTGTTCTTCGCTTGAATGAACGTCTTAGTAACATTGACCAAAATTCAAAGTCAAGGTGTCAATCGTGGTAATTATCTTTTAGCAACTTCTTCTAAATATACAGTTATTTTATTTTGTCTCTAACCTGCTTAGTGGAGGGCTTTAATTTTTGCTAAATTTATTGATGTTGTCATTGAGTCAAATGATCAAAATCCTTAAAGACTTCGTCTCAAGAATTACTGGTCACAAGTCATTAACTAGCTTGTCTAGATATGCCTAGCTGTCAGACATGTACAATGTGTTGAAAAATCTTCACAACCATTTTAATTTTGAATCAATATTTTTCATCATAACATCTACATCAGCTGTGTGGGTGTTTCCCCGAATCCTTGTCATCATTTACATTATGTTGAAAAATATTGTGTCATTTTGAAAATATTACAATGTTTTAACAGTAAAATATACCAGATAAGTTGATACCATCCTTTTGTCTTGCAAAACAATTTTTGATGGCATGTTAAACACAATTTTATCATTTTCTTAAAAAATTGTAACATGTTAAATGCTAATAAAATAAACAAGTTTTGATTGCAAAACATGTTTTAATGCATGTTCTTTTATGAAATTGGAGGCCAAAAAAACCCTAAACATAAGTTTATTCATTTTGCAAGACATTGTTAAAAGTCATATATACCTTAGGTCGAAATATATTTTTGTATACATTATTTGCGAATACACTTCCAGTAGATAAAACACACGAGTCTGCAGATGACATGACTGCTGCCGAGACGGCTCCTATACCAATGATGGAGACCGCTGTTGGGCAGAGGAACTGAAGTACCATGGGGAAAATGTGAGCCCACTGTTTGTACTCAAGCGGCACATTTCCCGGATATTCAGTGGCGTTCCAATCTTAAACAGATTTTTCAACAGTCTATTGTTCATACTGTAACATATTGTTATTATTAACATTAAATTTCAAACTATTTTCGACTTAGTGGATTAAATCTATTATCAATATTTTTACATTGTGAGATATGCTATTCAATATCGCGATTGTATGCTAAATGTATATCTATCAACACTGCAAACATAGTAAATACTCATATTGTTCTTATTGGGAAATAATTCTATTGTTTACTTACTAAATTAAGATGTTATAAACATTTTACAGTGAGTAGTTAATATTTTATAATGTTTTGATAGTCTTATAAGATACATACTGGATATTTCTATCACATTTTACATGCTTTTATGAAAGTTTTATGATAAACTATGAAAACACTATGGTGTTGCCGGTTACCTTCGTAGTTCACTAAAACTTGGAAATTAAATTTACAAAGCCTGCAATTTTCGGGAATGTTGCCTCTATTGTGAACCTACAGGGATATATCCCAACGCTTTGTTAAAACGACGACAAACAATATACAGTTGAACTGTTTTCAGTTTATTTATGTTAACCTCAGTGATAAAGTTCATCTGTCATAAAACATACAATCTGTGTCAAACAATATCACCAGATCGTTTGATATAGCATACATAGGTACAACGGTACTTAAACAGCAGTAATAGGGTAACAATAGAGTTTATAACGCGGATAATGTCTATGCGTGACATAAACATGTGTCATTACAGGAAACAGGTTTTACGATTACGTATTCCGTAAATGTACATATTTTAGCGGTAATAATCCTAACTTAGCGCTTTTTGTGCTTTCACTATTACGTTAAATTATGATGGCGCTGATTGATGCTTCTGTAAACTAAGTTGTTGCATATGCTCTGCGATCATTTTGTTATATGGTAACCTGCTGAAATTAGAAAATGTGCTAAAATGTCGCGGTAATTATCGTAATTGTTACCTGTGAACTAGCAACTAAATTAATCATTGTTCAAGCTGTTCAAAACGTTTTTATTGAATTGTTGAAAGGAGTGATTGGATACATTAATTGATTATACTATATTAATCAAACCAATGGTTGCAATATTTTGATTATACCGTGGATTGCTATTTGCCATACCTGTGGCGGATCCTATGGCCCCAACAACTGTGGGAGGTAGGGCTAGCAGTAGGGAGATACATGTCGCCATTAAACACGCATTCCGGGCTATCTTTGGACTCTTACAGGCAAGCACGCGTTGGTACAGCGCCTACGAAACCAAGTTAACAGCAAAAATAGTCAAATTATCCCCTCTTGAGCAGGAAAGGCAATTTTACGTTGTAATGAAATGTTAAAAATTTACAGGTAACTCACCGTTCGGTTATTACTACTTAAGCTTTAATGGGACCAAAATGACTTCTGTAATACACTATTTTTTATTGTGTGTTAATTCCAACCATCTACAGCTTGGATTATCAAACTCAACACTTTGTACTCTTATTCAGTTCTCACTCACCTGCCAAGGCATTCCCCCCATAATAAGCATTAATGCTGTATCAATGTACAGTCCAATGAGTTCTGGTTCCATGTGGCCAGTCCATGTGTCCTGGATATGAGACATATCCACCGCAGGATTCATTATAGAAAAAGGTATCGCCAGCACCTGAAGAAACATAAAACTATTCACAAATAATCATGCTTCTAGTGTATAACAATCAATATAAGCACACTGACTTCTTATCAAAGTAAAACAAATATCACACTATAGCAACTATACACACGTATAACATTAACTCCAATCAAAAGATATCAATTAAAGTAACGAGAACGAGAAACCTAGTGATCCAAAAGGAAACGACGCCTTCATGATGTCTCTCTCAAATCTAGGATAGAATTTGGGTCACCAACAATTTAAAATACAATGACCAATTATTTAGTCATGGAAGAAACTAACTATTCCAACTTTTATTGTGACTGATCTTATATGGAAGCTTTATTGTGACTGATCTTGTATGGAAGCTTTATTGTGACTGATCTTGTATGGAAGCTTTATTGTGACTGATATTGTATGGAAGCTTTATTGTGACTGATCATGTATGGAAGCTTTATTGTGACTGATCTTGTTTGGAAGCTTTATTGTGACTCATCTTATATGGAAGCTTTATTGTGACTCATCTTATATAAAAGCTTTATTGTGACTGATCATGTATGGAAGCTTGATCTTGTATGGAAGCTTTATTGTAACTGATCTTGTATGGAAGCTTTATTGTGACTGATCTTATATGGAAGCTTTATTGTGATTGATCTTATATAAAAGCTTTATTGTGACTGGTCTTGTATGGAAGCTTTATTGTGATTGATCTTATAT
>NW_018405253.1:208832-237948 GCF_002113885.1 Mizuhopecten yessoensis
ATTGATACAAAACATTCATTATATAAATTATTAGAAATACGACGCAAGGGAGCACACGGAGCCCGAATTTGCCAAGTGGTTAAGACGTCTGACCGTTTACGATCACTAGTCCTCAACAAGTGAGTCGCGGGTTCGTTGCCTACATGGGACGGTCTCCAGGTACTCCTCGCCGGTTGGTGTTTTTCTCTGCAGGTACTCCGGTTTTCCTCCAACACCAAAACCTGGCACGTCCTTAAATGGTCATAGCTGATAAGAGGATGTTAAACACACACAACACTAAGAAGTAAGTTATTGCAGAAGTCAAACAAATCAATATTTCTTACACCAATAATTGCTTTACGACACCAAACTTATTATCTCTTGTCAGGGGCCAAGGGGAAGATATACAGTTTGTCGAATAATGTTGCAGTACTTACCAGCTGTGGTAAAACTGGCCACAAACAGACCAAAGCTTCTATTGGCAATGAACAGTTCGTCGGGATCGTTGGATTTGGTGCTCTTACGTCCAGCAACAATACCAATAATAAGAATAGTAACATAAAATACCGCTAAAACCACCAAACCGAGAACATCCACAGCCATGTTTCAACTGCGTATCGTCATATATCTTGAAGATAAAAACGTTTGTTTCTGACTCCTATCTGTATCCGTCTCGGTGTCCTTGTTATTTCTGATGTTTCAAACATATGCAATTAATAGGTGCCACGTCGTTTGTTGCAACATCTGGTGTACCTGTCTATCCTGTCGCTGTGTTTTTTTTTAAATTTTAAACCGTCACACTGTCAGAGATATTCTTTATAATGTCATGGTACACGCACTGTCACGGTGAAATAGGTAACGCGGCACTGTATAAGTGTGATGTGGTAGGTATGGCTATAGCAGTAGGGGGACCGGGCTATCTTTGGACTCTTACAGGCAAGCAAGCGTTGGTACAGCGCCTACGAAACCAAGTTAACAGAAAAATAGTCAAATTATCCCCTCTTGAGCAAGAAAGGCAATTTTACATTGTAATGAAATGTTAAACATTTTCAGGTAAGTTCACCGTTCGGTTATGTCTATTAGAGCTTTAATGGGACCAGAATGACTTCTGTTATACACTGTTTTTTTGTTTTGTGTTAATTCCAACCATCTACAGCTTGGATTACCAAACTCAACACTTTGTACTCTTATTCAGTTCTCACTCATCTGCTAAGGTATTCCCCCCATAATAAGCATTAATGCTGTATCAATACAGTCCAATGAGTTCTGGTTCCACGTGGCCAGTCCATGTGTCCTGGATACGAGACATATCCACCGCAGGATTCATTATAGGAAAAGGTAACGCCAGCACCTGAAGACACATAAAACTATTCACAAATAGCCATGCTTCTAGCGTTCAGAAACAATATAAGCACACTGACTTCTTATGAAAGTAAAAAAGAAATCCAAAAGGAAACGGCGCCTTCACGATTTCTCCCTCAAATCTAGCGAAGAATGTGGGTCACTAACAATTTAAGATACAATAACCAATTATTTAGTCATGGAAGAAACTAGCTATTCCAACTTTTTTTGTGACTGATCTTATATGGAAGCTTTATTTGTGACTGATCTTGTATGGAAGCTTTATTGTGACTGATCATGTATGGAAGCTTTATTGTGACTGATCTTGTATGGAAGCTTTATTGTGACTAATATTGTATGGAAGCCTTATTATGACTGATCTTGTATGGAAGCTTTATTGTGACTAATATTGTATGGAAGCCTTATTATGACTGATCTTGTATGGAAGCTTTATTGTGACTGATCTTATATGGACGCTTTATTGGGACTGATCTTGTATGGAAGCTTTAATTTATTGTGACTGATCTTGTATGGAAGCTTTGTTGTGACTGATCTTGTATGGAAGCTTTATTGTGACTGATATTGTATGGAAGCTTTGTTGTGCCTGATATTGTATGGAAGCTTTATTGTGACTGATATTGTATGGAAGCTTTGTTGTGCCTGATATTGTATGGAAGCTTTATTGTGACTGATATTGTATGGAAGCTTTATTGTGACTGATATTGTATGGAAGCTTTGTTGTGCCTGATATTGTATGGAAGCTTTATTGTGACTGATCTTATTTGGAAGCTATACTTGTGACTGATCTTGTATGGAAGCTTTATTGTGACTGATATTGTATGGAAGCTTTGTTGTGCCTGATATTGTATGGAAGCTTTATTGTGACTGATATTGTATGGAAGCTTTATTGTGACTGATCTTATTTGGAAGCTATATTTGTGACTGATCTTGTATGGAAGCTTTATTGTGACTGATCTTGTATGGAAGCTTTATTGTGACTGATATTGTATGGAAGCTTTATTTTTTTGTGACTGATCTTGTATGGAAGCTTTGTTGTGACTGATCCTGTATGGAAGCTTTATTGTGACTGATCTTGTATGGAAGCTTTATTTTATTGTGACTGATCTTGTATGGAAGCTTTATTGTGACTGGTCCTGTATGGAAGCTTTATTTTATTGTGACTGATATTGTATGGAAGCTTTGTTGTGACTGATATTGTATGGAAGCTTTATTGTGACTGATCTTGTATGGAAGCTTTATTTTATTGTGACTGATCTTGTATGGAAGCTTTGTTGTGACTGATCTTATATGGAAGCTTTATTTTATTGCGCCTGATCTTATATGGAAGCTTTATTTTGCTTGATCTTGTATGGAAGCTTTATTGTGACTGATCTTGTATGGAAGCTTTATTGTGACTGAATTTGTACGGAAGCTTTTTTTTTGACTGATAGTATATGGAAGCTTTATTGTGACTGATCTTGTATGGAAGCTTTATTTTATTGTGACTCATATTGTATTGAAGCTTTATTTTATTGTGACTGATCTTGTTTGGAAGCTTTGTTGTGACTGATCCTGTATGGAAGCTTTATTGTGACTAATATTGTATGGAAGCCTTATTATGACTGATCTTATATGGAAGCTTTATTGTGCCTGATCTTGTATGGAAGCTTTGTTGGGACTGATCTTGTTTGGAAGCTTTGTTGTGACTGATCTTATATGGAAGCTTGATTTTATTGCGCCTGATCTTATATGGAAGCTTTATTGTGCCTGATCTTGTATGGAAGCTTTGTTGTGACTGCTCTTGTATGGAAGCTTTATTGTGACTGATATTGTATGGAAGCTTTATTTTATTGTGACTCATATTGTATGGAAGCTTTATTTTATTGTGACTGATCTTGTATGGAAGCTTTGTTGTGACTGATCTTGTTTGGAAGCTTTATTGTTACTGATCTTATGTGGAAGCTTTATTGTGACTGATCTTGTATGGAAGCTTTATTGTGACTAATATTGTATGGAAGCTTTATTATGACTGATCTTATATGGAAGCTTTATTGTGACTGATCTTATATGGAAGCTATATTTGTGACTGATCTTGTATGGAAGCTTTATTGTGACTGATCATGTATGGAAGCCTTATTGTGACTGATCTTGTATGGAAGCTTTATTGTGACTGATCTTCTATGGAAGCTTTATTGTGACTGATCTGATATGGAAGCTTTATTGTGACTGATCTTATATGGAAGCTATATTTGTGACTGCACTTGTATGGAAGCTTTATTGTGACTGATCCTGTATGGAAGCTTTATTGTGACTGATCTTGTATGGGAGCTTTAGTGTGACTGATCTGATATGGAAGCTTTATTGTGACTGGTCTTGTATGGAAACCAACACTTGAATTTGCTTGTTAGGCGAATGCAGGTCCCCGAAAAATAAGTAGTATTTCCATGATTGGGTGCTTGGGTATTTTACTGCTCGAGAATTACAGAATCAAAGTAATCACGGACTTATGTAATCCCTTGTGTACCCCTCCTTCTCTGAATATCGTAACGAAGGTTAAAGACCTGTATAACAATTCAGTTTCTGGTTAATGTGGATAAGCTGTATATACGGTTTTAAGTTTTGATGTTCAATATGCTATATTCACGAAGCACTTGTATTATACTAATCGGGCCATTATCTAGAGACTGTATTGGGAAGCTATCTACAATTACGTAAGGCACAGCTGCTGTCGCATTGGGAAGCTATCTATTAACTCGTTAGGCACATCTGCTGACGGCTACTTTAGTATAAGTCAATATTCTCTTTCACTTAGGTCCTTTCCATTGAAACAAAGTTCAACAAGTCGCGAGCATGAAACTACGCAATGATGTACAAGGGGAGAAAACACTTACACACACACTTTAGAGTATTGGAATACGAGGCGTAGTAATTTGAACCAAATATAGTTCGGACTTTCACTGATTGAAAACGCCATTGTTAAAGATCTTTACATATTTTCTTTGATTTGTTTGTCTTATACAGATTTATTTTACCATATTATACCATTGATCATATAAAATAATGAACGCATTATCTAAAGATCTTGCGCGGAAGGAGATAAAGTGTTGTTGTTGTTGTTTTGAAGAAATTTTACATTTTTTCTTTGATTAATGGATCGTTTATTTCATCATTTTAAAGCATTAATCATACCGTGAAATAATCAACACAGCATTTAAAGATCTTCCGCGGAAGAAGAAAGTCTGTTTTGTACAGGCTTGGCGAGGACCGCTATGAATGCTGTAGACAGCATCCAAAAAAGGGTAACTCCGTAACTCGTTAGGAAACCTCCATTTATTGAAGATTACGAGGAACATATGAAATATTTTCATCAATTAGATGTTGCACATAAACATCGTTTCATTTTGGCCTTCACATTTTCCCGAACCTGAACTAGAATAAGGAATTTTACACACTGCCTATGCCATCCATTAAACTGACGTAATTTCCTCCACTCGGCATGGTCCCTTTTATTAGGTCTGAAGAAGGCTATTATAAAAGACAAATTCCTACAGATTGCACACGACACTCAAAAATGATCAAGGTAGTGCAAATCTGTTTGTACAAAACACACATTCACATAATAAAACCCTACCAAGCCAACTGCAATGAAGAAGAGCTGTATGACGTCAGCGTAAGCCACCGCATAGAGGCCCTCGAATAAGGTATAGCCGACCGCCACACAGGTCGACACGATCTCGGAAATGGTCATATCCAGGCCCAGTACTATAGATAGCGTCGTGCCTGGAAACATTTTATTAGCAATTAAATTAAAAAGGGGAAAAAACGATGGTATTGTGGTGATGTGATTTTAACAAAATCTTTCATTTTCTTCCACTCATGATTTCACAGATGGCGCCACTATAAAGATATACAAATAGTTTTCATCGAAAGTATCAACTCAAACATAATAACCCAAACACAGTTTACCTAAAGCTCCTAAAATGGCAACCTCCCAAAACAGGTCTCAAAACAACTCGGGGAAGAAAAGCAATTCTCTCATTTTGTTTCCGTATTTTTGCTGGAAAGGATCAAAGATGGTGGAGTATTTCATACTGCGGACCTTCGGGGCGATTATTATCCCAGCTTGAGAAATAGACATATATGACGATAAATTTACAAAGCCACAATAACCTGTGTAACTAGTAACAGGGGTAGACACTAAATCCTGTGCCTCTTGTCCAATTTATTATAAGATATACTTCAATTATGGTGATATATCTGTCGGACAATTAATCATTTCATAAAAAACAAAAACCCAGATATACATCTGTTTCTGCATAACAAATAACGTCAGCAATACCAATTCAGTTGCCTTCTTTTGTTACAAAGCTTTGATTTGTGGAGCGGTGCAATTTTTGGAGTTGATATTTTCAAACTATTCCGCATGAACATGTAGCCTGCGTGACTATACAGGAGGTAGAAGTACGAACATCGTCTGTACACTGATATCATATTTCTCCTGGAAAACGTAAGTTTAACCATTCTGACCCTTGCGCAAAAACGGAAGAAAAGAATAAACTATCCAGCAAACCCCGGTGTTCAGACGTACAGTTTGAGCCATTTAAAAAAAAGTTTTTATAACTTATTTAACGTCGAAAGAACATATTTTAAATACCCAATGTAACATTATAAGCTTATTCGACCTATCTTTCTTTGAACACTGGGTCACATTCGCCGCCCTGAAAATATACACCGACCAATCTAGATAGGTTGTTGACAAAAATTTGATTGTATTAAAACCAATATGGCTTCAGTTGCTGGTTTTCGTTTCATTTCTTTTAGATTTTAAACATATGTCAATTACAGTCTTCGCTGCTTTAAACAAATTCAATCAATATTAGTATGAAATCTGCGGTTGTTTCTAACTTGAACAATATCATAGTTGGTTCTCATTTTGATAACACATAACTTCGACAATTTCAGAATAACTCGTTATTGTACACATTTAATGTCAACAATATCACAACTGCTCTCTTCTGTTTAGCACAAAGCATCAAACAAGTGTAGTTGTATGGAAATACAGTTATGCATTTTAGCTAATAGCGTTAATATTTTAAGTTAAACACTAGTGACATCTGTCTAGATTCACAGATGCATACCTGACAAAGGCTTCAAAAGCATTTTTGTTGAGATTAGTGGCATATAAGAGCGCTACATGTGTCTGCTTTTGACAACCGGAAGTTTACAAACCAAACCGGTGAAGTGGGACGGGAACACCCCCTGACGTTTGACCCATATCAATCCGCCATCACATATTAAAATCTACTAAAACTATACATTTTTCTACAATATCTAGATTTCATTCAATGTAAAATATGTCAACAAATACTCGGAGGCACTGTATTGAACCGGAACAATTTGAGGTAGGGATTACAATCGTATGAAACACTTGCTGATTGGCTGATTTAGTTGTGTGAGTCCTGTAAGGGAGCACATGGAGTCCGCATTGGCCATGTTGTTAAGGCGTCTGACCGTCTACGATGATCTGCCACCGCCAGTGGCTTGTGGGTTCTGGCCGCAGGTCGGCGGTGTTTATGCAGTTAATCCGGTTTTCCTACACCACAAAAACCGGGCATGTCCTTAAATGACCATGGCTGATAAAAGGACGTAAAAACAAACAAAACAAGGTAAGGAAGCACATGTTAAAAACTAAATAGTAAGTTGTTGCAGAAAGTCAAACAAGTAAATAAACAATTAATATCTATATTTAAATGCATTTATGATGTGTGCTTGTGGTTTTAATTTTAATTTAATAAAGTGTTATTTTCATGTGCTTTATTTCAAGCGAGTGGCTTGGCTACACGCTTGGATATGCACATTAGTCACGTGACATCATAATGACGCCTGGCGGAAGTTTCTGCGTATAGGTCACGTGACTCGCACACAAAGCGTCACTAAGAAGAAAGAGCAAAGGCTAAAGGTAAAAAGTCATTTATATTTGCATACCCACCACCTCCCCTTTCTCCACTAGGGTGAAATTATGTGGTATTTCTAAGTAATTCATTTTTACATTTCCTTTGCTCTTGATGATAATTGTTCTCTTCAGTATTTTGTTATCAATTTGTATTTTTAGTCACGTTCATTGTTATACCTCTATTTGTTAAGAGGGTTTAATCATTATGTAACGGTGAGGCCATATATACCCTCAACTACAAAAGTCAAACTTGTTTTAAATTACCTTGGCAAATACGTAATGCTATGTACTGTTATATGTACTGTTTTATTGCTAAACATTATGTAAAGTCATATGCAGTTGTGTAATGTTGTTATATAATGTCGTTATAATAAACAGCCATTACAATCACAATTGTTGTTGAGTAGTTTTGTTGTCTAGTGTACAAGCTTGCAGTCTTGACGTCATTCCATGTGAACAAGCAGCATGGCATAAATATTTCTTACATTTATAATTGCTTCGCGACACCAAACTTATTCAACTTACTCAATTAGAGCAAAAAGTATTCAGTAGCTTATTGTTGTTGCCCTTAACCCTTTAATGACAACCTCTCCATCAGGTCCCGATCCCGAAACCTCTACACCTTGTCCCGATAGTTACAATAGCTTCGTCTGGTACCAATAATGACAATCTCTCCGTCTGGTCTCTATAATGATATCCTCTGCGGTCGTCTCTATAATGACAAATGTAACACATTTTTAAAACCCGTTTAAATTTATGAACATGGTAATATCGGCTACCAAGCCTCTAATTTGTAAAAACGTAACAATATATGTAACTCTAGGAACCCCTTCATACAGTATGATCATAACGATATAGGTTACTCTGTAACCATTCAGAATGAGATCATTAGTTAAGTATGAATAATAAATACTTAGTTTGTTTTAAATTGAACATTTACTTTGCTAGCTTTTGAAAATTTGATTGAGAATGCAAAGTACATGTGTTTCGAATCTATAACGCTAAAACAGCTCACTATGCAACAATATGCCGGTAATTTCGGACCATCATTGAATTTTCGTAGATTATTGATTCATTGATTCATTGATTCGTTGATTATTCTTTATTTCAGGGACATGACTACCGTAAAGCCGTAGCTCACTGAATTAGATAGACAGGGACGGACTTTGCAGGCATTTTAAATGAGTGGTGGTTGTGGGGGATGGGGACGGGGGTCTGGCAATTAGGTCAGATGATTGAATATGTTGGAAATGTTTAATAATAAAGTTCTTATATACCGCTATAGCACAAACTAGTTCGTAGGTCGACTCAAAGCCCTTCACAAATTATTATCCGTGGTTATAGGGCATTTGCAACCAGCCAATATCTGTATCAACTCCCTGGGGAGCATACAGCCAGTGCTGCCTTTCGGCGTTCACAGCAAGCATTCTACAATTCTAGCACTACCCAACCGCGTACTCATTTACAGATGAGTAGACTGGAACAAGTGAAGTAAAGTATCTTGCTGTGCTGTCATTAAATTAAAAACAAAACTAGGATAGTGCATAATCTGTTACTTCAGCCACTTTCCTGAAACTTAACTTACAACATGACCATCAGAGAAAGCTTATCACTAAGCTTTACACTCAGTTGAACGGATCCGGTTTTGCGATCGGAAACAACCCTGCATTCCTAACGGTGTTTTAATGCCCAAGTTGATTCGTTACTAAAGAGCCTGCTCCGGATGTCGTGATTTTACTGATATATTTCGACGACAAAAGGTTTCAAAAGATGCTTGTAGATGAAAAGATATAATTTTCTTCCATCCTTCACAGGTGTGTCTCCCGTTTTAGCCGGGAATGATCAGCTTGTCACCCCTAGGGGGAGAAAGCCTCGTACCGTTTAGCATGTGTTCAATTTTGACGTCATTAAAATGCGTCATCAAAAGTGAATGACAATATGCATACCCCACATGTGTTTTTGTTTACAAACATGGCAGACTACTATCGGTGGAGCTGTGACTGAAAATATAGGATGGGAGAAAAAGAATCATCCCCTACCTTCAGGGTCTTACAGTGAAATCTCGGGTGATTTTTTTGTAGTCTAACCCTCGTCAGAGCCTCGAGTTAGACAACCAAAAAAACACCACCCCTCGGGTTGGAGATTTCTCTGTCACACCCTCAAGGTAGGGAAAGATTCTATTAGTCTCATAGGGGAAATTTCATTTCTTCGTGTGTTATGAAGTTTTGCATCCTCGACTACGCTCACTGCACCCCTGAATGATTATGTCATAAAAACATTTTCGTTATTTATGAAATGACACATGTCTTTAAATAGCACTATTCATGTATATTCTCGAGAAATTATATCGAAAAGAAATAGATTTTTGACACAAACATTATACATGATATATTGCATTACGACTGAGGCTCTTTTTCTATCGGGCAGTTACAGGGTTATTCATTGGGAGTTCCAAATATAGGAAATATACACCATACACAATCCCTGTGAAAATTCACTTTTATTAATGGACTCTTTTCTCTTCGAAATTATTACGCCGCTGTATCAGCAAATCAAAAGCGACGTTACAAACGGCGACATCAATAAGTTTTTAAGTTTTGGGTTGATAACATAAATGTTTAAGCCAATGAAAATGCTTGGACTACAAGCAATATTAACTTATTAATGAATAACATTTAATTACATAGCAAATGTTTTCAAAGGAAACAAACATTCTTCAATAAGGATTATTGCATTCATCTTCAAACGTTTCAAGGTGAATGCTTCACAAGTAATGTTTGATTTCCAAAAATTGACGTTTTTATCTAAATTGTGATTTTTTGAAAAAGAGCTGACAATTTAATTATTATAATAGATTCTTTTATTAAGACCGTGTTACATATTTAGATTCAAACCATATTTACAAAATAGCCGTGTTATAATAAATCATTGACATAGATGTAAAATCAATGATATTACATATACATATTCTGACACGTATATGGGGTCTTATATATCCTGAACTGGGTAAAATATGCAGTAAGAGTATTAGTTAATTGTTTCATAAAATGGTCACAGAGTAACTAAAGTGTGTTTTATAACCAGTTGTTATACAAAAAATCACGGGACTTTTTTTATTGATAAAAGAACGTAAGTCGGGCAGACATCTGGTTAAAATAAATATTGAGAGCAGTAGCAGTCTCTATGAAGATTCTTATACATTTCTTAAACTTTTTTCCAACGGAAGCATCATTAACCATTGTAAAGGTTACAGATATGGGGGGAGGGGGAGAAACCAGTTTGATATGTAGGTGCATTACGGCGTTGCCAGTTCTTTCTTATGCATCAATTTAGACTATGAGGCATTATTTATCAAATCAAACATATTTATGTTTTGATTCATATTCCCAAAGAAGTTCTTCCTAGGCAATGTACTAATGTGGGATCAAGACAAAGTCAAATATATCACGCTAGATTACATTTGGATTTTCTCTTATAACAGCTTCCTCAATATTTCTGTGTTAGTTAAAACAACCACTGGATAGCGAGCCCAGCTTCCGCTTTTATTTCAGTGCATGTAGCGTCTCCGTGTACTAGGTTATAGACATATATCCTTCTCAGAGGTTCAACCACAAAGAGATGTGTTTGGGGTGGGGAAAATACATATTAAAGGTTGTATAAATAATATCTGTTGTCTTGCTAATTATTCTTCACCGAGTGTTACGCAATTATATGGTTAATAACTAAACGTTGACATTAATGATAATGATATAAGTTCATATGTTCAAAACGAATTAATTGGCGTCCGTTGATTTACTTGATGTAATTCAAAATGGTCTGGCTCTACCGGTGCTATAAAAGGTTCTTTCTTTTCAATATCTCCGTCGTCATCTTTTTTCTCTTCCTCGTCCGCGTCTTTATAGCAATGGAAGATGTCGAATTTCATGGATAGCGTCCCTTGGGTGAACAGTCGCTCTGTTATGTACGACACAACGCAAATCGTGAACAGGGAACAAAGCATTGACACAGTTTTGAAAGGGAAGAGCTGTCCGTATTCTTCGTGGTACATGGGATACTGGATCAATGGAGCTATCTTGAGGAACGGTTCCCCTCCCGCCACTCGGAGGAAAAGACCGATGACGAAGCCAGTAAGGCTGCCGTATGTATTCGCACACTTGACCCATAGAACACAGACAAGCTGAGGAAACTGTATGACGTACATCAGGTCAGCGCACATTATGAATAGTCCGTACACACTGCCGACTGTGAGGGCAATGGCCGCTCCAACGGTACCAACAACGACTATCGTCAGGCGAAGTACCCATACTATTTCTCTCTGACTTGCCTGGAACATACAAATTTCGTTTATGAAAGTGTCAAGGTAAACCTAACCGATCATTGAAGATTATAAGTATTAGATATTAATGAAACATTTCCAAACTTAAAAAATGCCACAAGAAAAGAAATAACGGGTCGGCAACACAATATCACGTACACTGCACTTAGCAACTTTCAACCTTAGCAAAAAAACAATATTTTTGAATATATAAAATGACGTGCATTTTAACCTTTCCACGTACCATTAACATTTGAACACTGTTTTCATATAATGGTTCACGAGTATACGACTACAGGAATATATTAATCTATTATGTTTCCTTTCTCTCTCAATTCCCAGGGTCATTCTATCATCACTTCTTGTACCAGAAGTATGGCGATAGTTGTCACATTTGTACATAGTCAATATAATGATGTAACTATATCACTTCTCTTAATTCAAGCTTTCAATTTTCTGTTAAATATAATATATATTTCACATGTAAGTATATTATAATTATACTTCACAAATGCAAAGCACGAATATCGGTACATTCTGCCCTGAAATGTAATCATTGTACTGGAGAACAATAAACTATTCGATTTTTCACATTTGTAAAGTTACCTGCAACAACGGAAATGATAATACGTCAATAAATAAATAATTGATAAATTAATCAAAATTTGGAATTCGATAGCGCAGCATTCTGCGGAAAATGACTTTAAATGTGTTCACACAAAATACCTCAAGCCGCTTTCAAGGCCAAATGTGTCAAATGCAGTGAACACTTCAAATGATATCAAATAATTTAAACTTAGAGTAATTCTATTTTAATTGTTCTTCGCTTGAATGAACGTCTTAGTAATATTGACCAAAATTCAAAGCCCAGGTGTCAATTGTGGTAATTGTCTTTTAGCAACTTCTTCTAAATATAGTTATTTTAATTTGTCTTTAACCTGTTTAGTGGAGGGCTTTATTTTTGCTAAATTTATTGATGTTGTCATTGAGTCAAATGATCAAAATCCTTAAAGACTTCGTCTCAAGAATAACTGGTCACAAGTCATTAACTAGCTTGTCTAGATATGCTTAGCTGTCAGACATGTACAATGTGTTGAAATCTCTTCACAACCATTTTAGTTTTGAATCAATATTTTTCATCATAACATCTACATTAGCTGTGTGAGTGTTTCCCCGAATCCTTATCATCATTTATATTATGTTGAAAAATATTTTGTCAGTTTGAAAATATTTTAACAGCAAAATATAGCATATAAGTTGATACCATCCTTTTGTCTTGCAAAACAATTTTTGATGGCATGTTAAACACAATTTTATCATATACTTAAAAAATTGTAACATGTTAAATGCCAATAAAAGTTTTGATTACGAAACATGTTCTAATGCATGTTCTTTTATGAATTTGCATGCAAAAAACCCTAAACATAAGTTTATTCATTTTGCAAGACATTGTTAAAAGTCATATATACCTTGGGTCGAAATATATTTTTGTATACATTATTTGCGAACACACTTCCAGTAGCTAAAACACACGAGTCTGCAGAAGACATGACTGCTGCCGAGACGGCTCCTATACCAATGATGGAGACCGCTGTTGGGCAGAGGTACTGAAGTACCATGGGGAAAATGTGAGCCCACTGTTTGTAGTCAAGCGGCACATTTCCCGGATATTCAGTGGCGTTCCAATCTTAAACAGATTTTTCAACAGTCTATTGTTCATACTGTAACATATTGTTATTGTTAGCATTTCAAACTATTTTCGACTTAGTGGATTAAATCTATTACCAATATTTTTACATTGTGAGATATGCTATTCAATATCGCAATTGTATGCTAAATGTATATCTATCAACACTGCAAACATAGTAAATACACATATTGTTCTTATTGGGAAATAATCATATTGTTTACATACTAAATTAAGATGTTATAAACATTTTACAGTGAGTAGTTAATATTTTATAATGTTTTGATAGTCTTATAAGATACATACTGGATATTTCTATCACATTTTACATGCTTTTATGAAAGTTTTATGATAAACTATGAAAATACTATGGTGTTGCCGGTTACCTTCGTAGTTCACTAAAACTTGGAAATTAAATTTACAAACCCTGCAATTTTCGGGAATGTTGCCTCTATTGTCAACCTACAGGGATATATCCCAACGCTTTGTTAAAACGACGACAAACAATATACAGTTGAACTGTTTTCAGTTTATTTCTGTTAACATCAGAGATTAAGTTCATCTGTCATAAAACATACAATCTATGTCAAACAATATCACCAGATCGTTTGATATAGCATACATAGGTACAACGATACTTAAACAGTAGTAATAGGGTTACAATAGAGTTTATAACGCGGATAATATCTATGCGTGACATAAA
Organism: Mizuhopecten yessoensis; assembly: GCF_002113885.1. Classification (NCBI taxonomy): domain Eukaryota; kingdom Metazoa; phylum Mollusca; class Bivalvia; order Pectinida; family Pectinidae; genus Mizuhopecten; species Mizuhopecten yessoensis. Next base: position 222,811 of record NW_018405253.1, read on the forward strand.
CATGTGTCATAACAGGAAACAGGTTTTACGATCACGTATTCCGTCAATGTACATATTTTAGCGGTAATAATCTTAATTTAGCGCTTTTTGTGCTTTAACTATTACGTTATTTTATGATGGCGCTGATTGATGCTTCTGTAAACTAAGTTGTTACATATGCTCTGCGATCATTTTGTTATATGGTAACCTGCTGAAATTAGAAAAAGTACTAAAATGTCGCGGTAATTATCGTTATCGTTACCTGGGAACTAGCAACTGAATTAATCATTGATCAAGCTGTTCAAAACGTTTTCATTGAATTGTTGAAAGGAGTGATTGGATACATTAATTGATTATACTATATTAATCAAACCAATGGTTGTAATATTTTGATTATACCGTGGATTGTTATTTGTTTCATTAAACCATGGATTGGGATAATGTTATTGAACTGTTTGTTGTGAAAATGTGAAGGAATAAGCGATTTGTTAAGCATGATGTTTGTTATGAAATAATTGTAATTGTAATTATTTTCCTCAGTGAACTTTGAAAAAAAGAAAATAACGTTAGAAGATTTGTCACCTTTGAGAACTGTTTAGGTTAGCCATACCTGCGGCGGATCCTATGGCCCCCACAGCTGTGGGAGGTAGGGCTAGCAGTAGGGAGATACATGCTGCCATTACACACGCATTCCGGGCTATCTTTGGACTCTTACAGGCAAGCACGCGTTGGTACAGCGCCTACGAAACCAAGTTAGCAGGAAACATAGTCAAATTATCCCCTCTTGAGCAAGAAAGGCAGTTTTACGTTATAATGAAATGTTAAAAATTTACAGGTAATTCACCGTTTGGTTATTACTACTTGAGCTTTAATGGGACCAAAATGACTTCTGTAATACACTATTTTTTGTTTTATGTTTATCAAACTCAACACTTTGTACTCTTATTTAGTTCTCACTCACCTGCCAAGGCATTCCCCCCATGATAAGCATTAATGCTGTATCAATGTACAGTCCAATGAGTTCTGGTTCCATGTGGCCAGTCCATGTGTCCTGGATACGAGACATATCCACCGCAGGATTCATTATAGAAAAAGGTATCGCCAGCACCTGAAGAAATATAAAACTATTCACAAATAGTCATGCTTCCAGTGTTTAAGAAACAATATAAGCACACTGACTTCTTATCAAAGTAAAAAAGATATCACACTATAGCAACGAAATACCCGTATAACCTTAACTCCAATCAAAATATGTCAAAGTAACGATAAATACCAAGTTCTCCCAAGACGCGAACGAGAAACCAAGTGATCCAAAAGGAAACGACGCCTTCATGATGTCCCCCTCAAATCAAGGATAGAATGTGGGTCACCAACAATTTAAGATACAATGACCAATTATTTAGTCATAGAAAAAACTAACTATTCCAACTTTTATTGTGACTGATCTTATATGAAAGGTTTATTGTGACTGATCTTGTATGGAAGGTGTAATGTGACTGATCTTATATGGAAGCTTTATTGTGACTGATCTTATATGGAAGCTTTATTGTGACTGATCCTGTATGGAAACCAACACTGTAATTTGCTTGTTAGCAAAATGCGGGTCCCGGAAAATATGAGTAATATTTCCATGATTGGGTGCTTGGTTATTGGAATCAGCTACCTGCTCGAAAATTACAGAAAAAGGGCAACCCTCCATTTATTGAAGATTACGATGAACAGATGAAATATCTTTATCAATAAGATGTTACACATACACATCGTTTTTATTTTGGCCTTAACATTTTCCCCAACCGGAACTAGAATAAAGAACTTTACACACTGCCTATGTCATCCATTAAACTGACGTAATTTCCTCCACTCGGCATGTCCCCTTTTATTAAGGCTGAAGAAGGCTATTATAAAAGACAAATTTCTACAGATTGCACACGACACTCAAAAATAATCAAGGTAGTTCAAATAATAAAACCCTACCAAGCCAACTGCAATGAAGAAGAGCTGGATGACGTCAGTGTAAGCCACTGCGTAGAGGCCCCCGAATAAGGTATAGCCGACCGCCACACAGGTCGACACGATCACGGACATGGTCATATCCAGGCCCAGTACTATAGATAGCGTCGTGCCTGGAAACATTTTATTAGAAATTCAATTAAAAAGGGGGAAAACGATGGTATTGTGGTGATGTGATTTTAACAAAATATTTCATTTTCTTTCACTCATGATTTCACAGATTGCGCCACCATAAAGATATGCAAATAGTTTTCATCGAAATATCAATTCAAACATAATAACCCAAACACAGTGTACCTAAAGCTCCTAAAATGGCAGCCTCCCAGAACAGGTCTCCAAACAACTCAGGAAAGAAGAGAAGTCCTCCCATTTTGTTTCCGTATTTTTGCTGGAAAGGATCAAAGATGGTGGAGTATTTCATACTGCGGACCTTCGGGGCGATTATTATTCCAGCTAGAGAAATAGACATATATGACGATAAATTTATAAAGCAATAATAACCTGTGTAACTAGTAACAGGGGTAGACACTAAATCATGCGCATCTTGTTCAATTTATTAAGATATACTTCAATTATGGTGATATTTCTGTCGGACAATTAATCATTTCTGTTCATAAAAAATATAAATATCAGATATATATCTTTTTCTGCCTAACAAATAACGTCAGCAATACCAGTTCAGTTGCCTTCTTTTGTTACAAAGCATTGATTTGTGGAGCGGTGCAATTTTCGGAGTTGATATTTTATGAAACTATTCCGCATGAACATGTAACCTGCGTGACCCCTCAGGAGGATAGAAGTACGAACATCGTCTGTACACTGATATCATATTCCTGCTGGAAAACAGTTTATTCATTCTGACCCTTGCGCAAAAGTGGAAGAAATAAAAATCCATCCAGCAAACCAATTCAGACGTAAAAATATGTAATGGATTTTGTTAAAAAAATAATCTAAAAAATAAAATATTGATCAAGATATTGAAAGATTGATAAAGTTTAAGCAATTTAATTTTTTTTTTCAACTCATATAACGTTAAAAGAACATACTTTAAATACCCAATGTACCGTTTGTATAGGCCGTCGTAACATTCTAAGCGTATTCGACTTATCTTTCTTTGAACACTGGGTCACATTCGCCGCCCTGACACCGGTCATTCTTGGTAGGATGTTGACAAATATTTGATTGTATTAAAAACAATATGGCTTCACTTGCTGGTTTTCGTTTCATTTGTTTTTTTAGATTTTAAACATATGTCAATTACAGTCTTCGCTGCTTTAAATGCTTTAAACACATTCAACCAATGTGAGTATGAAGTCTGCGGTTGTTTCTAACTTGATCAATATTAGAGTTGGCCCTCATTTTTATAACACATAACTTCGACAATTTCAGAATAACTTGTTATTGTAGAACATTTAACTTCAACAATATCACAACTGCTCTCTTCTGTTTAGCACAAAGCATCAAACAAGTGTAGTTGTATGGAAATAAAGATATGCATTTTAGATATAATGATTTTACAGGTTTTGGACCTCTAAATGGGGGAAAAGGGTACACACGCATTTTGATGAAAGAATGGCTCCAACCTTTCAGAAATACCGCGCCAATCACAGACTATCGAACGACACGAATAATTTACCAAATATTCGATACTGGTATCTTTAGCGTTGTATTGATGTTACAAATCGTCTGATTGTACACATAAGCTATGCATCTATATGAAGGTAAGGTGAGTGCTGACTGTAATTTGTCTTACCCATAGCCATGCCAATGTTATATCCGACAGGTCCTAGTAAAGCCCAGACCAATCCGTCTCTGCCCATAGCCTCAGCTGTTCCATTGATATAGCCACCCCCGACCTGTGTAGCTGTAGAATAGTAGTAATACCAAACATTTTGATCAGCTATTCCATTGATAAAGCCGCCCTACCTGTGTACCTGTAGAATGGTAATATTACTAAACATGTTGATCAGTAAAAGGTCCAAACGTCCTTAAATGGTCATAGCTGATAAGAGGATGTTAAACACACACAAAACTAAGTAGTTAGTTGTTGCAGAAAGGCAAACAAATCAATATTTCTTTAAGACACCAAACTTATTATCGCCTGTCGGGGAAGATATACAGTTTGTCGAATAATGTTGCAGTACTTACCAGCTGTGGTAAAACTGGCCACAAACAGACCAAAGCTTCTATTGGCAATGAACAGTTCGTCGGGATTGTTGGATTTGGTGCTCTTACGTCCAGCAACAATACCAATAATAAGAATAATAACATAAAATACCACTATAACCACCAAACCGAGAACATTAACAGCCATGTTTTAACTGTTCATCATCAAATATCTGGAAGAGGAAACGTTTGTTACTGAGTTTAAATGGCGGCTACATCTTAACCGTCCCGGTGTCCTTCGTTTTTCTGAAGTTTGTTGCATACGTTACTTGTAGGCGTCATGGTGTGTGGTGTAACACCTGATACCTGTCGTCTCTGTGTCGTCCTTATTATAAAACATTTCTCATCTTGAGGTAGACCTAGCACTGAGCGCAGAGACCGAGACCTAGAGAAGCAAAAGCAGGGGTCATCTCAAAAATAATTTCATTTAATATCTAACATAGCGTATAGGGTATGTTACAGTGTACACTTGTCTGTACGTGACCACAGGTAAACGAATAGGTAACATCGTCTGGACACACATTTAAACGACTTTTCCGCAACGCTTTATATAAAATTATGATAGTGACCATAGTCGTTGTAGTCTTTGCATGCACCCTGCAAGCATTGTACATATTCAAAATAGTTGAAGCAGTGGTAATTTGATTTCACCTGGGACATTTGGTGTTATCCGACGCCGAATGAGTTCCCCGTGACAAAATGTCAGGAGGACAAAGCTGGTATTTCACCAGCACGGCAATGATGATATGGAGATAAATTAACCGTTACTGAATGCGCCAATGTTAAAATCTTAATTCATACTTTTTTTTAAATCACAGGGCAATAAACACTCTAACATAGCAATGTTTCGAGAACATGTTATCTTAAGGATTTCCAACCTTTCGTTATACACATGTTTTTCTTGTATTTTCGTGCCTTCATTTCCGTATTGCGTATCGGGCATTTCAATACCGTACGTAGTGTAAATGATAGTAACACTGGGTAAACAAGAGTACGCGTGCGTGACGATATGTTAACACCCAATATCGATACTTCACTGGGAAATGTGAAATCACACGTACTTCAGAAATAAAGATTCCTATACAAAAACATAATCAGACTTGCTGAAAGACACTGACATGAGACCAGACAACTTCAAGAAGGTCATATATGAAGCGCATGGAATGCTGACCGATTTATTTGTGTACCGACCTCATATGTACATATCACGTACTTCACAAGCTATAGAGTCAAGGTAATTACGATTTTCGCTGTCAGGTGAGTAACGCTCTGTCGGGCAAATCGCTTTTATAAATGAAAATGTTATGAACCCTGTGACAATGCATATGTGGGTGCACGTGAGAACGGCATACCATGCAATAGCCTCTGGTTACACATGTACCCGACATGTAGATATAGCGGGCTGTGGAATGATGTCCAAAGTATACACGATTCAGAGTAATTTGGTATCATAAAAGAACAAAAAAATGTCACTTTTGATATCATAATTTTAATTATTTCCATCATTTTTTTTATATTTTTTAAAAGAGGTAACTGTCATTGTGTAAATTGTATCCCTCTGCAAAAAGTTCCGATTTTTTTCAAGGAAGCCATTGTGTATTAATAGATTCTATCGCTACTGGTTGTGTAAATAGAGAAATCTCAACCCGAGGACTAAGATTTTTTGTCCAGAACGAGGCTTGCCGAGTTCTGGACAAAAAATCTTAGTCCGAGGGTTGAGATTTCTCTATCTTACACAACCAGTAGCGATTGATTATTTTTCTCCCATATCTAACAGAATTTAATGTGAAATAAAGGTAAACATGGACCCAAAACACATACAGGCAATTTGTTGATGGAGTGTTGACGTGACGTCATTGTATTGTTGAAGTGACGTCATGCCATTGTTATGAATAGGGAAATCCCCCCGTCTCAGCCCTAGGGCGGAGACAGATAAAACTAGCACCGGCAAAACGGGAGATAAATCTGTCAGGTGTGGGAGAAATTTTGTTCAATTTTCCACTATTTTTGTATGAAACTGTGTGTTCTGATTGCTTTTCGCTCGTAGACAATCACTTTTATTTATACAATTTAAATAAAAACACTTTGTCTAACGTGTTTTAAATATTTTGTGCTAAATAAAATATTTGAAGGGTTAATCAGCAATGCTTCTTTTCATTAATTTTTTAATGTGTTATTGTTCCGAACAATGCCACACACCAAATAAAAGAAAAATATTAAAACTGACAAAAACCTTTTTTTTCGAAGTCTATTGGAATGCTTAGATTTTCATAAAATTACCTCTAGATAGTTCATAGCCATTATGTGAAAGTTTAAACGAATTCCGCTGGTTAGTTGCGAAAGGATGGAGTCTCATAAATATATCTGAGATTGTATGCTGTGGCACCTGATATAAGTCATATATGTTTTAATAAGTTGTAGTTTTAATTAAACTCTTAAATATGAATTTAATGATCTGCAATACTAAGGTAAGCCTAAGCCAATGCTATATTATATATTATATGTAATATGATATACTGAACAAAAAAAAAGAAACGCACCGCACGACAAGACAGGGCGATTCGATTGTCCCACTTGCGCAACAGATATAAGACTGCTGTAGAGACTGCGTCGCATACCTTAGGTACTCATGGCAGACCCATTAGTCCTCAAACTGCCAGGAACCGCTTGCGTGTCGAGAGAATCATTGCGCGCCGACCTTGTGTCGGGCCACCTCTGACACCACGGAGTCGGCAAGTGCGTCTTGACTGGATGCGCAGACATGGCCCGAATAGATTTGGGACGCGTCGATGGAGGCGTGTGATGTTCACCGACGAGTCTAGATTCTGTCTGTATCGCTCAGAAGGAAGAAAAAGGGTATATCGCAGACGCGGTGAGCGTTTCGCCGACGCATGCGTGGTTGAATGCGATAGATTCGGTGGGGCTTCTGTGATAGTTTTTGGAGGCATCTCCCATGGAGTAAAATCCCCCTTAGTGGTCCTGGATCAAAACCTCAATGCAGTTCGATACAGAGACCAGATCCTCAAACCACATGTCCTTCCATTTCTCAGACGTCATAACCTAATTTCCAGCAAGACAATGCTCGACCGCATGTTGCCAAAGTATGTCGTGATTTCCTCACGGCATACAACGTTTAGCCTCTGGAATGGTCCCCATATAGCCCTGACATGTCTCCCTTTGAGCATCTGTGGGATGAGCTGGACAGGCGTATTAGGAAACGTCAAAGATCGCAGCATTAACACAAGAATGGAACAACATTCCCTTAAGGCGAATAAATGTTCTCATGAATTCAAAGCATAGGAGAATCCGTGCAGAGATTCGTGCAAAAGGTGCCCACACCAGGTACTGAAGTGTCATTTTGTTTTCGCGGGTAACCCCCTTTGAGTAACTACTGATGACACGAGTGGCATCACACATACTTTTCTTCTACAGTATTGTAAAGAGTAGACTTGTCCCTTCATATTGATATACAATTTTGTACAAATTTTCCAAATTATCATAGGCTATTGATTGCATGATTTAATTGTGCGTTTCTTATTTTGTTCAATATATATATATTGCATATTATATATTCGGTCTCTTGTTTTACAATTTGCCCTATCAGCAGATAGGTAATATGTATCCTAGCATCTTAAATGCAGGATGAGATGTTAAGCTTTGTGTGACATTTAAATACAAACGTTACTCAACAACGTTATTATTTCATGCGTAACATGTGTTGACATCCCGATTTTTTGACGTCCCGATATTTTGACATCCCGATATTTTGACATTCCGATAATTCATTATTATCTACGATATGCTACAGCCTTATCTGAATCTTGTATATTTGTATGTCGACTACATGTGATAAAAGTCCTAGTGAGTTAAATATGAGAAGCATTGGTCAATATACATCAAAGCATATAAGGCAAAAAAGTCGATATAATTCCCACTTCATCCATAAATTGTTGTCTATAAAGTCAATGAATTGAAATACTTATCAAACATAAAATCTCTATAACAGTGAACAGGTGATGAACGACGATCCGTAAGACACCTGACAAATGTTTAGCTACGCCATGGATACGGTGTTTGAAATGCGAAATGATTCTATATATGTATTTATTACAGGCACGCTATTAATGTGGCTGATCCTATGACCCAAACTGCTGCAGGAGGGACCGCCAGGAGGAGGGACCGCCAGGAGGAGGCGGTCCAGGAGGAGGGACCGCCAAGAGGAGGGACCGCCAGGAGAAGGAACCACCAGGAGGAGGGAGATGAGGACAGGCAAGAGACAAACGTCCCGGTCAAGGACTGGAATCTAACAAACAAACACACGCTGATACCAAGCCTTATCAACCAACATGGAAAACAGTAACAAACTGCTTAATAAACGTTTTACGCTATTTCAAAAAATCTAGCAATTTGAAATAAAGGTAAATGCGATTTTCTATAACACATATATGACTATTTTAAGTATACCACTTTTAAAGGTTGCCACCTTCCGACCTAACAGTACCAGCAGCGCCAGTACAGATCTATAATATTTCTACAGAAGTAGATAATAACCCTTACATATGATACTGAATTACCACTACATCGCTGCTGATGATATTTAATATATTAAAATGTCTGCACATATAATCTAACGATCACTAAAGTATACTAAAGGACAACTTTGTATCACCGCCACATAGCACATGATGTCGAATGACCATTAACATAAGATGTGAAGGTCACTACAAAGGGTCACCTAGTTACCACTAAATATATAGAAGATATTTAATAGCATCTTCAGTAATACTTAATATATCTAACGAGTGTGACTAATATTTTGATATCAAAACATTAGCCACACTGACTCGAATACTTGATATGGATACATTTACTACTAGCATGTTTAGACTACATTACGCGACAAAATATAGTCTCCATCTGCAAAACATTTAATACATCAATGTAAACATTCATAATCAAATTTTTTAGTTACTGAATTTTATTAAGTAGGTACTTTAATTTCATATTTTAAATAAAGATTGACAAATTACCGTCAAAATTTAACTATTTAGAAATAGTCCCGCCAAAATAAGCCTGGAATCTACAATAGTGGGGGAGTGGGAATATCCTGATGATAAAATAACAACGCTACCTATGTAAGTTATACTTATGACCCTGGTCCTCTTATACATCCTGCTAATCACTCTGCCTAACTTTAGAATGGGAATCGCTGACACCGTGTTTTATTTGACAAGGGTTTTCTCCAATCAAATAGTTAGGATTGCTGACCTCAAAAGTCTGCTGACTTTCATGAAAAAGAAAGTTAACTCTGGAATTAAACGTTGTGTGTTACCCAAGAAATAATTCCCCATGATAGGTAATTGATGATTATTCTGAGCAGTAGAATGGGCTGATGTCTCCGACGGATTTTCTAGAAGCATGCGTATCGTTAAGCTAGCCAGGCTTTCACCAGATGGGCCACTTGTAAATAATTTTTCCCGTGGTAGTTTGTAATTAGTGTTTTAATTGGTCAAATTAGAAAAACATAGATTTCACTAGTGAAAATAATAACATGTCAACCCTGCAGGTCGGGGATCGAGGGAAGAATACACCTGATGTTACCCACGGCATGTATCGTAAGAGGCGACTAATGTGGGAACCCCAACAGATGCTGCACCCATTGCAATATTTGGGATCTTTCGATTTCTTTCTACTTCTAACTATCTTTTATTTTCTAGCGCCTTGCTTGGCAACACCTCACTTTTGGCTCTAATGTTGAACGCGTCCTTGTGAGAAAGGTAATGTGTTCTGTCCTCAGGCCGGGACAAACCAAATTCCATAAAAATGGTAGTTGTTATTCCATACTAAACGTTCAGCGTTTGGGGTAACGGCAACAACTGGTTGCCAAATGATACGGATCATCGGCTAAGTTGATACGGATCATCGTCTAAAATGAAACGGACCATTGACTTAGATGATAAAGACCATTGACTAAGATGATACGGGGATCATTGACTAGGATAATACGGATCATTGACTTAAATGATACGGACCATTGACTTAGATGATAAAGATCATTGACTAAGATGATAAAGATCATTGACTAAGAAGATAAAGATCATTGACTAAGATGATACGGATCATTGACTTAGATGATAAAGATCATTGACTAAGATGAAACGGGGATCATTGACTGACTAAGATGATACGGATCATTGACTTAGATGATACGGAGCATTGACTTAGATGGTACAGGGATTATTGACTAAGATTATACGGATCATTGGCTGAGACGTCACTGGATAATTAAACAGATTCAGAATTTTACATGTGCGTGATCCGGGATCGTACCAGTTTTTGACCTCGGGGAACTTGCTATTAATGAATAGTCTCGAATGATAATAAGACACCCAAGATCGGTAGCTTTGTCACGCCTGAAGAGATTATACGACAGACATGACAAACGCATTTATATGATGATAGGATACAAGATTAAATTACAGTATAATATACCCTATACAGCCTGGCATACCGAGTTTTATTTTCCATTGAAAAATGAGACGACTTGTTACATACGACGCTCCTGACAAGAGTTTTACTTACAATGTATCTAGATCATATTTTCTGATCAAGTTAAATTTATTCAGCATGTTACTGGGAGGTAAAGAAACTCGCTTGACCCTTCAATGTCACACTTCACACTACACTCACAATGTTTTTTTCTTGAAAGAAAGGATTTTGGAAAACACCTTTCATTTGGGGTATCCTCATTTATTTGTCCATACTAATCCATACTCCATTTTGTCAATCCCACATGTATTTACTGCATGACATTATGAAAATCTCAAAATAGAAGTATGACATTAGCTTACTGCATGATCATACATATCACCACTTATCTTTTGTGTTTATCTACATAATGCCAACTATGATCACCTCACTACAAAACTCTAGTATTCGCCTAAAGTGAAGGAGATTAGCCTTTGGTTAAATCAGGCTTAAATCCTCAATAAAAAAGTATACTAATATTATTATAAAGTATGACAGCATTGTTCATCATACTTTATCTAAGCTTTACCCAGAGGTAATATCCTTGCATCACCTGCTTTTAGGGTTTTCGTTAAAAAGTTGTTTTATTTGGTTAACACATCAATATCTTCTCGATATATACCGTCTTTGGACCATACTACTAAAGAAACAACGCTTTTAACAGTTAGGCATCAATCTAATAAAACTATTTTACCGATCGACAAGATCCAATAATCATCTATGACATGCCAAGATTTGATTACTATTTTGTACTAATGTCTTTAATTGTCTGTAATCTACATAATGTAATAGAAGTAAATTATGCACCAGTGTCAGTGACGTTATATTGCTGTATTGTATAGAACATTTAGTATCAATAAATGTCACATTGTCAGTATTGTCAACATTCCGTAATCGTGTACATAAACTCGTGAAATCACTGTTATCCTTCGTTAGGAATTTTAGGCCGTAGGAAGTAAGCGTTCAGTTCACTAAGAAGTCATTGCAAAAAGTGTGGGAAAACCTGGAAGAGCCCAATCAAGTATAGCGCCGATAACGTCACGTGACAATTTCGAATCGAGGCAGTTTCATTTTTTAGCACAACCAGGTTGCAAAGGAGTCACAAGAGAGGAGAATACATTCGGGCATGTCTTCCGATTTAGTCTGTAGATGCATACTTGCTTTCCATTTTTTCACTTTTTTCATACGCTTTTATCACTTAGCAAGTCAAAAAAGTCAGCATACACAGTAAATATTTCTGACGAATCAAACAGATGTACAGGTAGATTGTGTCAGATATGATATGTGCATGCATTATGTTTTCAATAACTTACAAGGAGATGTAAGCATATTTTTAAATGAAACCTTTATAAAAATATATAACATTTTTTATTAAAAAAATCAAAAAGGATTTTTGAAACTCCTTCCACAGTTTTCATTGGTAAAAAAAGAAAACTTTGGAAGGAGTTTCAGAAATTTCATAAATAAAAACCACTGCAGAATCATGTAACCTGGAATATATGCGAAAATTCCTGATTTTTTTTATAATAATATAGACTTCAAAAAATCGTGATCATGTTTACTTTTCAATTGCCTTCAACGCAGCACACTTATACCTTTAAATATCTACCTTAAGTTCATCTACACATCTTTAATTGTCTTACCTACGTACCCTATACCCTATATTTGAATAAGACCACACATATTTATTTAGGAATCTACAAGAAATTAAGATGGTCAAAACATTTTACGAAGTTATAATAAGTCATATCATTACCTTTGCAGATTTTCTTGATATTCTATCTAGAATCATTGCCCTATTTGTACCTGACAAGTAGTCTAACACTCTTCATTGCATTACCCAGCAACATGACAACGATTATTTCCATCTGACGTGTATGTAGCTATGACGACCCATTTATTCCCTTTTAAAAACGAACAAGACAATACAATACATTGTGTAGGTACATTGCATTGTTTGGCGTTATGTTTGATGTATTTTCAGAACGATTCACACAATATTCACGTGTTCCAAAGTTCGATATATTGTCATACGAATACAGTATGATGGATTCTGGGACTATCTGTATTGTGTTTATACAGAATTTACAGGAACCGTATTCATAATATATCAATGCGAAACGAGTAAACAAAATTGTCTTGTTTGTAATGTATAAATGGGGACCAGAGTTACCTAGATTGTCATGTTTGTAATGTATAAATGGGGACCAAAGTTATCTAGATTGTCATGTTTATAATATATAAATGGGGACCAGAGTTACCTAGATTACCATGTTTGTAATATATAAATGGGAACCAGAGTTACCTAGATTGTCATGTTTGTAATATATAAATGGGGACCAGAGTTACCTAGATTGTCATGTTTGTAATGTATCAATGGGGACCAAAGTTATCTAGATTGTCATGTTTATAATATATAAATGGGGACCAGAGTTACCTAGATTACCATGTTTGTAATATATAAATGGGAACCAGAGTTACCTAGATTGTCATGTTTGTAATGTATAAATGGGGACCAGAGTTACCTAGATTGTCATGTTTGTAATGTATAAATGGGGACCAGAGTTACCTAGATTGTCATGTTTGTAATGTATAAATGGGGACCAGAGTTACCTAGATTGTCATGTTTGTAATGTATAAATGGGGACCAGAGTTACCTAGATTGTCATGTTTGTAATGTATAAATGGGGAGCAGAGTTACCTAGATTGTCATGTTTGTAATGTATAAATGGGGACCAGAGTTACCTAGATTGTCATGTTTGTAATGTATAAATGGGGACCAGAGTTACCTAGATTGTCATGTTTGTAATGTATAAATGGGGACCAGAGTTACCTAGATTGTCATGTTTGTAATGTATAAATGGGGACCAGAGTTACCTAGATTGTCATGTTTGTAATGTATAAATGGGGACCAGAGTTACCTAGATTGTCATGTTTGTAATGTATAAATGGGGACCAGAGTTACCTAGATCGTCATGTTTGTAATGTATAAATGGGGACCAGAGTTACCTAGATTGTCATGTTTGTAATGTATAAATGGGGACCAGAGTTACCTAGATTGTCATGTTTGTAATGTATAAATGGGGACCAGAGTTACCTAAGTTGTCATGTTTGTAATGTATAAATGGGGAGCAGAGTTACCTCAGTTGTCATGTTAGTAATGTATAAATTGAGACCAGAGTTACCTAGATTGTCATGTTTGTAATGTATAAATGGGGACCAGAGTTACCTAGATTGTCATGTTTGTAATGTATAAATGGGGACCAGAGTTACCTAGATTGTCATGTTTGTAATGTATAAATGGGGACCAGAGTTACCTCGATTGTCATGTTTGTAATGTATAAATGGGGACCAGAGTTACCTAGATTGTCATGTTTGTAATGTATAAATGGGGACCAGAGTTACCTAGATTGTCATGTTTGTAATGTATAAATGGGGACCAGAGTTACCTAAATTGTCATGTTTGTAATGTATAAATGGGGACCAGAGTTACCTAGATTGTCATGTTTGTAATGTATAAATGGGGACCAGAGTTACCTAGATTGTCATGTTTGTAATGTATAAATGGGGACCAGAGTTACCTCAGTTGTCATGTTAGTAATGTATAAATTGAGACCAGAGTTACCTAGATTGTCATGTTTGTAATGTATAAATGGGGACCAGAGTTACCTAGATTGTCATGTTTGTAATGTATAAATGGGGACCAGAGTTACCTAGATTGTCATGTTTGTAATGTATAAATGGGGACCAGAGTTACCTAGATTGTCATGTTTGTAATGTATAAATGGGGACCAGAGTTACCTAGATTGTCATGTTTGTAATGTATAAATGGGGACCAGAGTTACCTAGATTGTCATGTTTGTAATGTATAAATGGGGACCAGAGTTACCTAGATTGTCATGTTTGTAATGTATAAATGGGGACCAGAGTTACCTAGATTGTCATGTTTGTAATGTATAAATGGGGAGCAGAGTTACCTCAGTTGTCATGTTAGTAATGTATAAATTGAGACCAGAGTTACCTAGATTGTCATGTTTGTAATGTATAAATGGGGACCAGAGTTACCTAGATTGTCATGTTTGTAATGTATAAATGGGGACCAGAGTTACCTAGATTGTCATGTTTGTAATGTATAAATGGGGACCAGAGTTACCTAGATTGTCATGTTTGTAATGTATAAATGGGGACCAGAGTTACCTAGATTGTCATGTTTGTAATGTATAAATGGGGACCAGAGTTACCTAGATTGTCATGTTTGTAATGTATAAATGGGGACCAGAGTTACCTAGATTGTCATGTTTGTAATGTATAAATGGGGACCAGAGTTACCTAGATTGTCATGTTTGTAATGTATCAATGGGGACCAAAGTTACCTAGATTGTTATGTTTTAAATGTATAAATGGTGACCAGAGTTACCTAGATTATCATGTTTGTAATGTATAAATGGTGACCAG
>NW_018405253.1:238148-239763 GCF_002113885.1 Mizuhopecten yessoensis
TAAATGGTGACCAGAGTTACATTGATTGTCATGTTTGTAATGTATAAATGGGGACCAAAGTTACCTAGATTGTCATGTTTGTAATGTATAAAAGGGGACCAGAGTTACGTAGATTATCATTTTTGTTATGTTTAAAAGGTGACCAGAGTAACCTTGATTGTCATGTTTGTAATGTATAAATGGGGACCAGAGTTACCTAGATCGTCATGTTTGTAATGATTAAATGGTGACCAGAGTTACATTGATTGTCATGTTTGTAATGTATAAGTGGGGACCAAAATTACCTAGATTATCATGTTTGTAATGTATAAATGGGGCCCAGAGTTACCTAGATTGTCTTGTTTGTAATGTATAAGTGGGGACCAGAGTTATCTAGAGTGTCATGTTTGTAATGATTAAATGGGGACCAGAGTAATCTAGATTGTCATGTTTAGATTGTCATGTTTAGATTGTCATGTTTAGATTGTCATGTTTAGATTGTCATGTTTAGATTGTCATGTTTAGATTGTCATGTTTTCAATGTATAAATGGGGAGCAGAGTTACCTAGATTGTCATGATTGTAATGTATAAATGTGGACAAGAGTTACCTAGATTGTCTTGTTTGTAATGTATAAATGTGGACCCGAGTTACCTAGATTGTCATGATTGTAATGTATAAATGTGGACCCGAGTTACCTAGATTGTCTTGTTTGTAATGTATAAATGTGGACCCGAGTTACCTAGATTGTCATGATTGTAATGTATAAATGTGGACCCGAGTTACCTAGATTGTCTTGTTTGTAATGTATAAATGTGGACAAGAGTTACCTAGATTGTCTTGTTTGTAATGTATAAATGTGGACCCGAGTTACCTAGATTGTCATGTTTAGATTGTCATGTTTAGATTGTCATGTTTTCAATGTATAAATGGGGACAAGAGTTGCCTAGATTCTCATGTTTGTAATGTAAAAATGGGGACCAGAGTTGCCTAGATTCTCATGTTTGTAATGTAAAAATGGGGACCAGAGTTACATCGATCGTCATGTTTGTAGTGTAAAAATGGGGACCAGAGTTACCTAGATCGTCATGTTTGTAATGTTTAAATGGGGACCAGAGTTACATCGATCGTCATGTTTGTAATGTATAAATGGTGACCAGAGTTACCTAGATTGTCATGTTTTCAATGTATAAATGGGGACCAGAGTTACCTCGATCGTCATGTTTGTAATGTAAAAATGGGGACCAGAGTTACCTAGATCATCATGTTTGTAATGTTTAAATGGGGACCAGAGTTACATCGATCGTCATGTTTGTAATGTATAAATGGGGACCAGGGTTTCCTCTATCCTCATTTTTGTAATGTATAAATGTGGACCAGAGTTACCTAGATTGTTATGTTTGTGATATATAAATGGGGACCAGAGTTATCTAGATTGTCATGTTTGTAATGTATAAATGGGGACCAGAGTTATCTAGATTGCCATGTTTGTAATGTATAAATGGTGACCAGAGTTACCTAGATTGTCATGTTTGTAATGTATGAATGGGGACCAGAGTTACCGAGATTGTCATGTTTGTAATGTATAAATTGGGACCAGAGTTACATCGATCGTCATGTTTGTAATGTATAAATGG
>NW_018405253.1:245769-245945 GCF_002113885.1 Mizuhopecten yessoensis
TCAGAGTTACCTAGATCGTCATGTTTTTAATGTATAAATGGGAAACAGAGTTACCTTGATTGTCATGTTTGTAATGTATAAATGGGGAGCAGAGTTACCACAGTTGTCGTCATGTTTGTAATGTATAAATAAGGACCAGAGTTACCTAGATTGTCATGTTTGTAATGTATAAATGG
>NW_018405253.1:246731-247291 GCF_002113885.1 Mizuhopecten yessoensis
ACCAGGGAGACCAGAGTTACCTAGATTGTCATGTTTGTAATGTATAAATTCAGACCAGAGTAACCTAGATTGTCATGTTTGTAATATATAAATGGGGACCAGAGTTACCTAAGTTACCTAGATTGTCATGTTTGTAATTTGTCATGTTTGTAATGTATAAATGGGGACCAGAGTTACCTAGATTGTCATGTTTGTAATTTATAAATGGGTACCAGAGTTACCTCAGTTGTCATGTTAGTAATGTATAAATTCAGACCAGAGTAACCTAGATTGTCATGTTTGTAATTTATAAAAGGTGACCAGAGTTACACAGATTGCCATGTTGGTAATGTATAAATGGGGACCAGAGTTACCTATATTATCATGTTTGTAATATATAAATGGGAACCAGAGTTACCTTGATTGTCATGTTTGTAATTTATAAATGGGGACCAGAGTTACCTAGATTGTCATGTTTGTAATGTATAAATGGGGACCAGAGTTACCTAAATTGTCATGTTTGTAATGTATAAATGGGGACCAGAGTTACCTAGATTGTCATGTTTTTAATGTATAAATGG
>NW_018405253.1:254212-277760 GCF_002113885.1 Mizuhopecten yessoensis
ACCAGAGTTACCTAGATTGTCATGTTTGTAATGTATAAATGAGGACCAGAGTTACACAGATTGTCATGTTTGTAATGTATAAATGGTGACCAGAGTTACATTGATTGTCATGTTTGTAATGTATAAATGGGGACCAGAGTTAACTAGATTGTCATGTTTGTAATATATAAATGGGTACCAGAGTTACCTAGATTGTCATGTTTGTAATGTATAAATGAGGACCAGAGTTACGCAGATTGTCATGTTTGTAATGTATAAATTGGGACCAGAGTTAACTAGATTGTCATGTTTGTAATATATAGTTACCTAGATTGTCATGTTTGTAATGTATAAATGAGGACCAGAGTTACACAGATTGTAATGTTTGTAATGTATGTTACCTCAGTTGTCATGTTAGTAATGTATAAATCGAGACCAGAGTTACCTAGATTGTCATGTTTGTAATATATAGTTACCTAGATTGTCATGTTTGTAATGTATAAATGGGGACCAGAGTTACCTAGGTTGTCATGTTTGAAATGTATAAATGGGGAGCAGAGTTACCTCAGTTGTCATGTTAGTAATGTATAAATTGAGAACAGAGTTACCTATATTATCATGTTTGTTATGTATAAATGGGGACCAGGGGGACCAGAGTTACCTAGATTGTCATGTTTGTAATATATAAATGGGGACCAGAGTTACCTCGATTGTCATGTTTGTAATGTATAAATTGAGACCAGAGTTACCTAGATTGTCGTGTTTGTAATGTATAAAAGGGGACCAGAGTTACCTAGATTGTCATGTTTGAAATGTATAAATGGGGAGCAGAGTTACCTCAGTTGTCATGTGAGTAATGTATAAATTGAGAACAGAGTTACCTATATTATCATGTTTGTTATGTATAAATGGGGACCAGGGGGACCAGAGTTACCTAGATTGTCATGTTTGTAATATATAAATGGGGACCAGAGTTACCTCGATTGTCATGTTTGTAATGTATAAATTGAGACCAGAGTTACCTAGATTGTCATGTTTGTAATATATAAATGGGGACCAGAGTTACCTCGATTGTCATGTTTGTAATGTATAAATTGAGACCAGAGTTACCTAGATTGTCGTGTCTGTAATGTATAAAAGGGGACCAGAGTTACCTAGATTGTCATGTTTGTAATGTATAAAAGGGGACCAGAGTTACCTAGATTGTCATGTTTGTAATGTAGAAAAGGGGACCAGAGTTATCTAGTTTTTCATGTTTGTAATGTATAAATGGGGACCAGAGTAACCTAGATTGTCATGTTTGTAATGTATAAATGGGGAGAAGAGTTACCTCAGTTGTCATGTTAGTAATGTATAAATGGGGACCAGAGTTACCTAAATTGTCATGTTTGTAATGTATAAATGGGAACCAGAGTTACCTAGATCGTCATGTTTGTAATGTATAAATGGGGACCAGAGTTACATTGATTGTCATGTTTGTAATGTATAAATGGGGAGAAGAGTTACCTCAGTTGTCATGTTATTAATGTATAAATTGAGACCAGAGTTGCCTAGATTGTCGTGTTTGTAATGTATAAAAGGGGACCAGAGTTACCTAGATTGTCATGTTTGTAATGTAGAAAAGGGGACCAGAGTTATCTAGTTTTTCATGTTTGTAATGTATAAATGGGGACCAGAGTTACATTGATTGTCATGTTTGTAATGTATAAATGGGGACCAGAGTTACCTAGATTGTCATGTTTGTAATGTATAAATGGGAAGAAGAGTTACCTCAGTTGTCATGTTATTAATGTATAAATTGAGACCAGAGTTACCTAGATTGTCGTGTTTGTAATGTATAAAAGGGGACCAGAGTTACCTAGATTGTCATGTTTGTAATGTATAAATGGGAACCAGAGTTCCCTTGATTGTCAAGTTAGTAATATATAAAAGGTGACCAGAGTTACCTAGATCGTCATGTTTGTAATGTATAAATGGGGAGCAGAGTTACCTTGATTGTCATGTTAGTAATATATAACAGGTGTCCAGAGTTACCTAGATTGTCATGGTAGTAATGTATAAATGGGGACCAAAGTTACCTCGATTGTCATGTTTGTAATGTATAAATGGGGACCAGAGTTAACTCAGTTGTCATGTTTGTAATAATGTATAAATGGAGACCAGAGTAACACAAATCTTCATGTTTGTAATGTATAAATGAGGACCAGAGTTACACAGATTGTCATGTTTGTAATGTATAAATGGGGACCAGAGTTACCTAGATTGTCATTTTTTTAATGTATAAATGGGAACCAGAGTTACCTAGATCGTCATGTTTGTAATGTATAAATGGGGACCAGAGTTACCTTTATTATCATGTTAGTAATGTATAAATGGGGACCAGAGTTACACAGATTGTCATGTTTGTAATGTATAAATGAGGACCAGAGTTACACAGATTGTCATGTTTGTAATGTATAAATGGGGACCAGAGTTACCTAGATTGTCATGTTTGTAATGTATAAATGGGAACCAGAGTTACCTTGATTGTCATGTTGGTAATATATAAATGGTGACCAGAGTTACCTAGATTGTCATGTTTGTAATGTATAAATGGGGAGCAGAGTTACCTTGATTGTCATGTTGGTAATGTATAAATGGGGACCAGAGTTACCTAGATTGTCATGTTTGTAATGTATAAATGGGGAGCAGAGTTTCCTCAGTTGTCATCTTTGTAATAATGTATAAATGGAGACCAGAGTTACACAAATCTTCATGTTTGTAATGTATAAATGAGGACCAGAGTTACACAGATTGTAATGTTTGTAATGTATAAATGGGGACCAGATTTACCTAGATTATCATGTTTGTAATGTATAAATGGGGACCAGAGTTACACAGATTGTCATGTTCGTAATTTATAAATGGGGACCAGAGTTACCTATATTATCATGTTTGTAATGTATAAATGGAGACCAGAGTTACCTCAGTTATCATGTTAGTAATGTATAAATGGAGACCAGAGTTACCTCGATCGTCATGTGTGTAATGTATAAATGGGACAAGAGTTACCTCAGTTTTCATGTTGGTAATGTATGAATGGGATCCATGGTTACCTCAATTGTCATGTTTGTAATGTATAAATGGGAATCAGAGTTACCTTGATCGTCATAATGATATATTCTATAGAATATGAACGTATTAAGAATCAACGATTAAGTCACTATTATAGAATACGAACCTATTCAGATTGACAATAAGGTCATATTTAATAGAATATGAACATATTCAGAGTTCGATTATAATTTCATCTTCTACAGACTTGGCAATGTTTTCAGAGCAGTCATGGTTATACATGTACCTGGTAATACTGATATTATTTGTTCTAATGAAGGCAATAATATGCCAACTTCGTTACAATTACATTTTCATGGAACTCATATCTAGTATAAAGTTCATATAGTGTTCCTTTAAAGATACATTTGAATCTAATATCATCTACATTTCAAATATATGATACTATGCATAAACCGTTTTAAATAATATTTTGATATTTTTGACATTTTTTTGACATTTTACAACATCCAATTTTCAAAACGATTTAACAGTTTTTGTCTTGATTTCGTGAGCGCAGTTCTAGATGACCATTTTCAAAAAAGTCTGGATCTATGTTAGTCATAAGAGGTTCTTTTCTTTCAATTTCAGTATCGCCTTTCTTCTCCATTCCCTTCTCTTCACTATAGCAACGAAATATGTCAAATTTCTTGGATAGGGTCCCCTGGGTGAACAGTCTTTCTGTTACATATGACACACCAATGATGGCGAATAGAGAACAAAGCATTGCAAAAGTTTTGAATGGGAAGAGCTGTCCGTATTCTTCGTGGTGCATTGGATATTTGATCCAAGGATCTATCTTGAGGAACGGTTCCCCTCCCGCCACTCGGAGGAAAAGACCGATGACGAAGCCAGTAAGGCTGCCGTATGTATTCGCACACTTGACCCATAGAACACAGATAAGCTGAGGAAACTGTACGACGTACATCAGGTCAGCGCACAGTATGAATAGTCCGTACACACTGCCCACTGTGAGGGCAATGACCGCTCCAACGGTACCAACAACGACTATCGTTAGGCGAAGGACCCAAACAATCTCTCTCTGAGTTGCCTGTAATATACAGAGAAAAAGGGATATATATTATTTTAACTGTGAAATAGACCTTAAAAGTAAGAAAACTAAAAAAAAATCATTTAAAAACCCTGAAACCAGAATGATAATGGAGTATATCGTCTCATCACATTTCATGTAAGCAAAATTTAAAACATGAGGCCTATAACTACAATCGTGACCGTAACACAAAGGGTAAAACAATAGAGGTCTATACCTACAACCGTGACTGTAACACAAAGGGTATAACAATAGTGGTCTATAATTACAACCGTGACCGTAACACAAAGGGTAAAACAATAGAGGTCTATACCTACAACTGTGACCGTAACACAAAGGGTATAACAATAGAGGTCTATAACTATAACCGTGACTATAACACAAAGGGTATGACAATAGAGGCCTATAACTACAACCGTAACTGTAACACAAAGTGTATGACACTAGAGGCCTATAACTACAACCGTGACTGTAACACAAAGGGTAAAACAATAGAGGTGTATAACTACAACCGTGACTGTAACACAAAGTGCATAACAATAGAGGTCTATAACTACAACCGTGACCGTAACACAAAGGGTAAAACAATAGAGGTCTATAACTACAACCGTGACTGTAACACAAAGTGTATGACAATAGAGGTCTATAACTACAACTGTGACCGTAACACAAAGGGTATAACAATAGAGGCCTATAACTACAACCGTGACTGTAACACAAAGTGCATAACAATAGAGGTATATCACTACAACCGTGACTATAACACAAAGGGTATAACAATAGAGGCCTATAACCACAACCGTGACTGTAACACAAAGTGCATAACAATAAAGGTCTATAACTACAACCGTGACTATAACACAAAGGGAATAACAATAGAGGCCTCTAACTACAACTGTGACTGTAACACAAAGTGCATAACAATAGAGGTATATCACTACAACCGTGCCTATAACCCAAAGGGCATAACAATAGAGGCCTATAACTACAACCGTGACCGTAACACAAAGGGAATGACACTAGAGGCCTATTACTACAACCGTGACTGTAACACAAAGGGTATAACAATAGAGGTCTATAACTACAACCGTGACTGTAACACAAAGTGCATAACAAGAGAGGCCTATAACTACAACCGTGACTATAACACAAAGGGTATAACAATAGAGGCCTATAACTACAACCGTGACCGTAACACAAAGGGTATGACACTAGAGGCCTATTACTACAACCGTGACTGTAACACAAAGGGTATAACAATAGAGGTCTATAACTACAACCGTGACTGTAACACAAAGTGTATGACACTAGAGGGCTATAACTACAAACGTGACTGTAACACAAAGTGTATGACAATAGTGGCCTATAACTACAACCGTGACTGTAACACAAAGGGTATAACAATAGAGGCCTATAATGCAAGTTATTAATAATGAATAACTTGTGTTATTTAAGGAACAGCCTTTATTTCTAACTATCTTTGCCTAATTGCATTATGTTAAGCGAGTCATTTACTGCACGAGTTGCCTCCCCTGGCACATGTAAGCAAGTTACAGACCCCATCAACCTTTTGACCTGTACCGGAAATATTCAGAATATTAGCAGCATCTGTGATGTTATTTATATGCTTGTATAATATATTCCAAATTGTGATATAGCATGTTGATGTTGATTGACTTAACCCGAATTAAGGTTAATTATTTGCTGTGCAGTAATCGAGGGCCAGGGGGACAACCCTTGTTCAAATTTCAATATGTTCAGCTGAGTCAGTTATAACTAATGTTGCATTAGCTCATCATTTATGTTAAAGTTTTGTATTTATCTGTTGAGAAGCTGACTATGCCCCCAAGCAAGCGTAGGAAATCTAACAGCCCTTATGCCAGGGCCAACAAGAGGGGAGGAGCTCGGTCATACCAGGCACAGCATGAGGAGGATGAGTCTGAGCTGGGCGCCATGGAGGAGCCTGACATGCAGGTGACAGTCCCCATGGTTGCAGAGAGCCACCCCACGGGATCGGGAAAAGTCCCATCAGTCTCGGGAGGAGGACATATGTCTGCAAATTTGGGCTCAGGTATTGACATGTTTAATATGCCTTCCCCACTCCTGAGTGTAGGGGACACGGTAGGGGACTGACATCAGGGCTCCCCAACCCTGGCAGTTCCTATCAATTTATTTATATATATCTGTATATACTTATCAGTATTATATATATTTAGTACATCACATGATATTTACTAGGATAGCTATTGGATAACTACCCTTGCTCTATTTGGTATAGTTAGCATCCGCCCTTGACGACGGGAACTATACCTGGAGACGGGCACTATACCTTTTTTTGGACCGCTGAGACTGCGGGAAAAGTAGCGTGACGCCAAGAGTTGCGCCCCTTCTCCTAGGGGGCGCTGTACATATTCTTCTTTCAGTTCATTGTTGTTGTCTGCCAAAATGGCTTCGAGATTCGGGACCGGGAATGCCGATTGCTTTGCAGAGGCTCAGCAATGTATGAAAACGAAGCAGGCGACACAATTTGCAGTCACAGTCCTTAAAGAGTTCCTCCTGGAAAGGGGAACTGTATGTGATCTTGCGACAATTAAATGCAGTGAATTTAACGGTGTGTTGGCGGATTTCTATGCCAATATACGCAATGCATTTCCTCGTGTTTGTCTTTTTATTGTCAAATGGCAGTCATGTGATGTACTAAATCTATTATGGCCCTTTCCCGAGGGACTGTTCTCTTATAGTGTTGTCTAGGGAGGCACTATACCTCCCCAGACAACACTATAAGAGAACAGTTCCCTCGGGAAAGGGCCATAATAGAATAATATAATATTTGGCCGGGGGAAATAAAATATTTGAAAAAAACAAAAACCTGTAGTTTGATCAATGACAAAAAGGGCCTAGCTTGTAGACTTGCTCAAGTCAATATATATATAAAAGAAAGAAAATAACTTTTGATCAACCAGACTGATTGCCCATCCACTCTAATATATTAGTGTTAATTTTCTATTTCGTGAAATTCAGTCTCTTATAGTTTTTATTTCATTATTATGAAAGTGTGTTTTACTATAATGAGGAGAATATATGTATGCGCAGCGATGCTACGAAACCTTACTACACGATAACAAATAATGTGCTCTATGTACGCACATATCCGCATCTTCCATATCTTTTATTTTATGTAATCTTGCGTTAATCATAGTTATTATTAAGTACGTGAATGGTCATGAATAATATGTTTTAGCAAAATCATTACACCTCCAAATCAGGCAAGTCTTATAAAATTACTCAGACATTATTCATGATTTTCTCAAACGTTTCATATCTTATAGTTGTACGGCCATGTAGGCATAGGGACGTATTGATCATGGTCTTACACAGCGACATCAGATACATACAAGAAGTTAATGACAAGTGATTGTCAAATTGCGACTACCATAAAACAGTACTTGTGAATACCTTAACAAAAAGATCTTAGAACGTCGTGAACGCGCTCGTCATATAGTGTGACAAAAAATAAATCAACATGCATTAGGTATATTCAGAAATGAAATCGAGACATTTTGAATGTTAACAATTAATATTATAAAATATAATAATAATTACATTACCGTATTATTAAACCAATATGAGTAAATATCCATGATGCCTAATCATAATTATGTATATTAGAAAATTTACCTTTGGTCGGAATATGTTTTTGTAAATATTATTTGCAAAAACACTTCCAGTAGCTAGAACACAAGAGTCGGCGGAGGACATGACTGCTGCCGAGACGGCCCCTATACCGACGATGGAGACCGCCATAGGGCACAGGTACTGGAGTACCATGGGGAAAATGTGTGTCCAACGCTCGTACTCCAAAGGAATATTCCCTGGATATTCAGTGGCGTTCCAATCTGTTTAAACCAGTTTCAGAATATACAATATATTGGAAGATCAATATACATTTAATGATGTGATATATTGTGAATAATGTATGATAAATCTTATTTCTCCGACTCTCCCATATCCACTATGTTTCATCACTGAAGAATTGGTAAGCAAGAGAGGAGTTGTTGAAACATTTCATAAAACCCATTTTTGCGACGCTTAATACACACACCTAAAACACTGATGGCATACAACATTCATAAATTGTTGTGTCTGTACTTGCAATGAGCTTAGATAAATCCAAAACATAAAATACCATTTACAATGAACAAAATATTTCCAGTTAATTAAAGACCATCCTTAATTTAATGCATTCTAATAAAACGCATTAGTTGTACCGTGGTTAACCTCAAGGTAAAATAATGTATAGCATCGATATTCGACTTATTTTAAAAATACGAAATAGTTTTACAATTGTTAATATAAGGGGGATTTTATTCATATTATACCAGACAAATGTACCTGTGGCAGATCCTATGACCCCAACGGCTGCAGGAGGGACCGCCAGCAGAAGGGAGATGAGAGCGGCCAAGAGGCACGCGTTCCGGGCAAGGGCTGGACTCTTGCAGGCCAATACACGCTGGTACAGTGCCTAGGCAACCAATTGGGAAAACAATTACAATAATGTTTTACGAGAAGTTTTAAACAACTTACATTTAGAAGTTAAGATAGTTAAGGACTGACTCTATAAGACGTGTGACGGTTAAAATGCTCCGACCAGTAAAGGCTATCTATATTAAACCTGTGACGGTTGCCATTATCTTACCTGAACCTGAAATTACCTATCAGAAGTGTCAGCAGAAGGCTACAAATAATGATGAGCTGAAGATATAGGGCGTTCTACAAAAGTTGGTAACATTCTGCCCATTTAATTACCACTGTATCGCAGCTGATACTATTTAGTGTCTAAATGTCACCACATATAATTTAATGGTCACTACATAGGAAATAACGGTCATGTCTATGTATCTTATTACCCATACCTATCATTGATTGACCATAACATAGTATCTAATGACCATCAAGTGTCCTCACCAAAGTATGATGTAGCCTCCTTAAGGTGTTTTGTGGCCGGTACATTGTATCTCTTGGCCAAAACAACGTATCTTTCTTGTGATATCAATATTCTAAAGATAGTATTGTATTTCCAAATCATTGATAAAATGTTAAATATCTGCATGTTATATCTAGTAGCTTACAACATGAAAATAAAGATTATATTGAAGATTATCCTCACCTGCCATGGCATGCCTCCCATAATCAGCATACAAATTGTATCTAGATATAGGCCGATAAGCTGAGGTTCAAGATGACCAGTCCATGTGTCCTGGACACGAGACAGGTCCACAGCAGGATTCATGGCGGCGAATGGTATGGCCAGAACCTGGAACATCAAATGGAGTGTATTTTATCTAGAGCGATTTAGCATCTAAACACATTGGCAATGGCTGACTCCAAAGAATTCGTGTTTTTTTTTTTAAAGCTGCGATAATCATTTCTTCATTGCTTGTAATATTGAATTGAAAATGCATGCTGTTATTGTATTAAAATTTAAATCTTGATCTGATTGGTATAGCTTTGTACAATACTAATCGAGTGTCATTCCAACCTTACCTATACAATAAGGACTCGTGCTGCATCCTGGTATCATTGGTACTTAGGTCATACTGATAATTGACTAAGTGATTACTGCTACGGATGAGAATAGGAATATGTCCGGGACAAGAATAAGAATCCATTCGCCAGATTAGGGGGAAATGTATTCCAAAATATTATTACACGAACTCTAATGTCGATAAAATGAAAGGAATGTTTACAATATGTAACAAACGATTAATTAAAAGGGTTAGTACATTTCTTGTAAAACTGCAAATAGTTATAAAAAAAATAACAATTGAAATATATCAGTAGGTCAAACTACTATACTTTGCATTATGGCAAATCTGAAGACAATTTGCTGTGAAAATTGTGTATTTGATACATATATGAATTATGCTAATACATCTGTTCATGTATAGTCTTACTGTTTTACACGCATGAAATGATGCTGATTCTTTTCATGTGTAATCTACTCTCACTCGTGTGAACTAATGCTGAATCTGTCCACATGTAATCTACATGTGTGAAATAATGCTAAATCTGTCCTTGTATAATCTTACTGTTTCACATGTATGAAATGATGCTGAATCTGTCCATGTGTTGCTTATAATGATACTTTGTAACAATACATCTGATACATATGTACATCAAACAATGTGAAATATTGCTGAATCTATCTATGAAATATTGCTGAATCTATCTGAAATATTGCTGAATCTATGAAATAACGCTGAATCTATGAAATAATGCTGAATCTATCTATGAAATATTGCTGAATTTCTAAGAAATATTGCTGAATCTAACTATGAAATATTGCTGAATCTATGAAATAATGCTGAATCTATCTATGAAATATTGCTGAATCTATCTATGAAATATTGCTGAATCTACCTATGTAATAATGCTGAATCTGTCCATGAAATAATGCTGAATCTGTTCATGAAATAATGCTTAATCTGTCCATGTGTAATCTACTCTCTCTGTCATGTTTTATTTGATTGATGTTATTTTGTTTGACCTCTTGTTACACACTTTGTGTGTCAGAGCGTAATAAATTCTTGAAATCTTGAGACTGTACGACTTTATGGGCCTGGACGGACTCTACTTAAGTTGAAACAAATTGTCTCGAATGACGTAAAATTGCACTCAGTATGGAAACGTATATCACAACGGAGTAGATTATAAGACGGACATGACATACCAATTTATATGATGATATGATACAAGATGAAATTACAGTATAATATATTCCTATACAGCCTGCCATACCGAATGCGATTTTCCCTTGAAAAATGAGACAACTTGTTATATACCAAACTGCTGACAAGAATTCCTTTACATACAAGCGATCTGATTGTGCATGTTCTCATAAGGCTAATTTATACAGGATGTAAGCGGGAGGTAAATACACTCGCTTTACCCTTTAATGCCGCAGTTATGTTCACAGTGTTTATTCTTGATACATGATACATTTTTCGAAAAAAAAAAAATATTTGGTTTATCCTCCGACATTTGTTATCAAAATAGTACATACGCCCTCCTTTGTATCTGTTCATATCTAGACCTGTATGTGCAGCGTAACATCAATGATGATCTCACAATAAATCTATGGCGTTAAATTGCTGTTTGACAATACTTATCACAACTTCACCTACACACTGCGTTATTTACCTACAAAATAACATCTATGATCACTCCATTACAAAACTGTGCTATTTACCTACAGTATGTCAGTAATGGCCATCTCACTGTTACTTTTGACGTATCGGCTTTAATTTGAGTAATCGTTAACTTTGTTTTTCTCAGAGTTATCACACACCCTAACCTACGGATAGCGTTTACATTAAATACAAGCCTCACTTCTGTAAAGCCAGATCTCTACATCAAATGTTATTGAGAGATGCCGTCTTTCATCTCAGACAGACTTCAATCCACTATATATGTTTATGTTGTGTTTAACGCGGATCACGTGTGCTTTATGAAGTTCCGTGTAACATTTTATTATTGGTTCTGGACAACTACGATCAATGATATTGCATGTAAGCCCTATTTCTAGGATGGTATCATAATACCAACGATTTTGGGGCACTACTTACCAAGCCAATTCCCATAAAGAAGAGCTGTATGACGTCAGTGTAAGCCACCGCGTAGAGGCCCCCAAAAAAGGTGTAGACGACCGCAACACATGCGGACACGATCACGGACATGGTCATATCCAGGCCCAGTACTATAGAAAGCGTCGTGCCTGGAACAGAAATACGTTATGTGATTAACTTGGCTTGATGACTGAGTTCTTCTGATATGCCAAATATATCCACTTGTCCTTTCTTTTGTTGCTAGATTTTTGCATTATAGGATTTTTTTATATTCATGTCAAAAAAGGAAAATTTTGCTATAACTTGTTATTATTCCAAGAATAATTTGTTTTTCTCAATTTTGATAAATCTTTGACAGATATGTGGCCATAGTACATATGCGTTTTCCTCAATGATGTAGCTGATGGAACCGTAGCCCAAAGGACTGATCGATTTTATTTTTATTTTGAAATGTATTTGTCTGTAACAAAGACCTTCCAGCTTCGTTACCTGTATTTAAGGCAAATGCTACATCGAAAGATAAATATTGAACATACATTTTTGACGGCTGTTGATAAATAATCTGATGAACATGAAAATAATATAACAAAATATCTACTTTCATGACATTTTCTTGGTATATATAAAATAAAGAAGAGAAAATCAAGAACATCAAGCCCATACTCTAAAGTTTATTAATCTCCGTTTTCGTGGTTGAAACTTTAAAATATCTACAATAACTTAAAATCACAGTAAAACATCCTCAACGAAACAAGCTTTTCAATCATAATCGACACAAACATCACTATTAAATCAAAAGAGTGGCATTTTAATAATGTAAATGTTAATGAAGTATTTTCCTCTTGATGAACCACAGAATGATATCTCAATGATTTTAAACCACCAAATGGTAGTCCGTGGTTGTCACACACACATATGAAAGAGATCTGTAATTACTCTTGTCGGGTTAGTAGTTATGGTTTCAACATGCAAACCAGATTCCTTATTACAAACAACAATCATTTAAAATGTCGAGGAAAAACAAGATTACACATGTAAATGTGTAAAAACCAAAATGTCATTATACCTAAAGCTCCCAATATGGCGGCTTCCCAGAAAAGGTCTCCCAACAACTCAGGGAAGAAGAGCAGGCCTCCCATTCTGTTGCCATACTTTTGCTGGAACGGGTCAAAGATGGTCGAGTATTCCATGCTGCGGACTTTCGGGGCAATGACTATACCAGCTAACGAAGTACCAAATAACATCATCAATTTCAAATGAAATATTTTATTTATTATTTTCTAACAGGTTCCAATAATAAAAAGTACGTTGAAGAATGATGAGTGTTTCTTACATATTTTAAAGGAGAAACAAATACTGTGTTGAGCTCCAGAATTGGTGTTAATATTTAGATTTGTGTATGTGTCCCTTTAAAATGTATAGGTACTTTGATGGAGAGGGGAGTGGCATCATGTGTTGGTATAAACAGGCTTTTGTATACAGTGATAATTTGACAGCAAACACACTAACCATATAATACCTAGACGGGGTGATTTTGGTACGAATCAAAATCAAAATCAAAAACAAATGCTAAGATGATGGGTAGCCCATGGACAGGACTTAAAAAATAGATGATATAGAATTATCATGACTAAAAACTACTGCAAATGATAATCACAAAAGCCTACTAGTCTGTTTATATAGGCCACAAGACTCCTACACTAACTACTGACAAAAATCTATTTTGGTACAACTTTGGATTTTCCCCTTAATATAATTATAACAAGAGGAGATATAAATGCAAATATGTTAACTATTCAACCAAGGTCCTACATCTCATAACTGTTATCAAAATACGGACTAACCAACACGGATTACTCAAGAGAGTACTCCTTCTATTGATATTGTATTACAGATGATAAAACTAGTATTACAGTACATATGTAAGTGCAGTATTTTTAGTGATCACTCGTCAATTCATACCAGTGTCTTATTGTGTTTTTAACAGAATACATATAAAAAGAAATTTATTGAATTTTAAAAATTGATATTGATTGGCTAAGAATTTCTCAATATCAAAACTCTAATAAATCTAGTAATAATTTAACTAAGGCCATTTTCGATCATTCGGGTAAATTTTTACCATGTAAATTAATAAATATTAGGCCTAGGGATAAACTATGAATGAATAGTACTATAAGAAAGAAAATGAGGCAGACAAATAGAATACATGGGAAGCCAAAATAACTGGTAGTACAGAACATTGGAATAGCTTTAGGTTGATAAGAAATGAGGTCATTTATCTAATTAGGTAACCTGTATTTAGAGAAACTACAAAAATCACTTGATGATAATGCTAAACCTTCTAATAAAATGAGGGAAATTGCCAAATCACTTTCTAATTTGGATACTAAGCCTACACTTATGTCCTCTCTAGACTATAATAACCATTTTTATTACACCCATATGATATAGCAAGCTGTCTTAACTTCCATTTTACTTCTCTATCCTCTATCACACCTGGTCTAGAACTTTGGAAGATCGTATTATTTCTCTTTTTTCTCTTATTTCTGAAATATCATAGTTATTAGATTTCTAATATAAATGGAAAAAAAACTCCTGATCCGAATTGTGTTATAGTAAGGGTAGTTAAAAAACTTGAACCGTCTTTAGAAATTTAGTCTTTAGAAACCTTTGAAATTACGTTTTAATAATGCTCTTTGAACTGTGAAAAAACCCACAAATGTATGAAATCTAGCTTATGTTAATGCAATATGTAAGGGAAATGGAGGGGGAAATGACGTATTAAACTAGAACACTGACATGTTAGTAAGGGCCCCGTATTGTGGCAATATATCCTCCATAATCATCAAGAAGCAATCTGCCCCTATAGCTGAGCTACACGTCTGACATTTGGACTTGATGTACAATGATGTGAGTCTTGTTTCCTTCCACCTCCATATCTGCTGGGCTAACAGAAATGTAAATACCGGTGCAATACTCATTTGTTAGCTTTGATATTTTATATTTCACCTTAAATACCTCCTCCGTCAAAGTCAGAGATCCACTTTGTCTTTGACCTTTGGCCTCAAATGACCTTGACCTTTAACCCAGTGACCCTGATATTTTGTCGGTTGACTTTTTCCTTAATTCTGATCAACTTTGCTTTATAATGTCGTATCAAAATGTTCATTAGTGAAAAAAAAAAAACTTGACCTTGACCTTGAACCTTTCGACCCCGTAACCTGGACCTTGGGTCAGTTGACTCTGTGTTAAGTTCTGAACAACTTTGCTTCATAATAACATAAAAATTATGTTTATCAGTAAAAATATACAAAATTTGACCTTGATATTGACCCAGTGACCTTGACGTTTGGTCAGTTGACTCCTTATTAAATTTCGACCAACTTTGCATCATAATGTCATAGCAAAATGTTCATCAGTGAAAAGATACAAACTTTGACCTTGACCTTTGACCCAGTGACCTTGACCTTTGGGCAAATGACTCCTTGTTTAATTCCGATCAACATTGCTTCAAAGTGCCATAACGAAATGTCACCAGTGAAAGGATACTAAATTTGACCTTGACCTATGATCCAGTGACCTTGACCAAAAGTCAGTTGACTCTTTGTTAAATTCCGACCAACTATGCTTCATAATATCATAACAAAATGTTCATCAGGGAAAAGATACAAAATTTGACCTTGACCTTTGACCCAGTGACCTTGACCTTTCCTCAATTGTCTCCTTGTTTAATTCTGAGCACATTGCTTCAAAGTGTCAGAACAAAATGTTTAACAGTGAAAAAATTGACCTTGATCTTTCAACCTTTTGACCAACAAGATTATCTCTGACCATCAATCTTATACCTGGTGATTCTGCTGTAAACCAACTTCTGCATGTCTACAACGGAATGATTAGTAATCTAGATAAGGGTAAAGATTTAAAATGTGTATTCTGTAATTCAAGTAAGGCCTTTGTTAGAGTCTGGCATGTAGGGCCTATGAATAAATTAAGTAAATTAAGTAAATATGGTATATCAGGCAAAATTTTAATATGATGAAAACAAAAGTTTGCTACTAAATGTTTCTTTTCTTCATTTCAATTAGTTAGCTAATGATGGCTTCCCACAAGGTTTAGTGCTAGGTCCATTTGTATTTCTCCTCAATATTAACGATATAACTGATTTTGTGTCTAGTACGATTAAATTGTTTGCATATGAATATACCTACAAATTCCTTTCAATATGAAATTATTTCTTATATTAATTATCATAAGCATCTTGGCGTTTCTCTTCATAAAACTTGATTTTGGAATATTTATACACAATAATTTGTTTTTAAAAAGCCATCCGATATTCGACACCATTACTTTTATCAATCATTTATAACCGGACATGTAGCCTTTATGTAGGGAAAGGCCTGTAGGGTGATGAGTTTATTATACTATCTTAAAGAGTATGAGGATTATTTTTGTTTTACGTGTGTGTTTTGGTAATAATTACTATGTGACATAAAATCCTATATCGATTGTAGGATACAACCAATCAATGCATTAGGTTAGTGACTGAGCTTAAATACAAATGATAATTGCAAAATTCTTACCAATGGCCATACCAATGTTGTACCCGATCGGTCCTATAGCCCAGATCATTCCGTCTCTCCCCATAGCCTCGGCTGTTCCATTAATATAACCACCACCGACCATGGTAGCTGTCGAATACCACACAGGAAATGTCAAGCTTCATTTCAACAGTTTATATTATAATTGTTGTTGAACAAATAATAAATTAGTATGATACAACCCAGAACCCATATTAAAAGCATTGGCACTCAACATAGTCAATAAGTATGGCATCGTCTGGTGAAGAAGACAAAGGCTATTGCATGGATAAGGACGATTTATTTACAGTGTAGGTATTGACATATTAAACTGCATTGGTATAGATGCCATTGCATACCTAACAAGGATAAGGAAGATATTGCTTCCTGATGACGTCATGTAACTGTTTCCATGGTCAATATGTCTTTAGACATCAATAATCAATCGTTTTACATTTGGTTCTACTGATAAGTCCGAATTCATAGACTAATTGTGCAGTAAAACATATTTACTTTGTTTGTTTTACGATCGAATAATTTCATCTTGCTTGTAACAAGCATTTTCATTGGCTAAAATATTTATAATATCAGCCTATAAAGAAAAATGACGTCGCCGTTCGTAACTTCGCTTTTGATTGGCTGATGCAGCGGCGTAATAATCTCTAAGAGAAAAGAGTCCATGAATAAAAGTGGATTTCCGCAGGGATTGTGTATAGCAGATTAAATTATAAGGATTGACTTGAATATATTTTTTATGTTATGGAGCTATAACACAAAAAACCGGTGTACTCTCATCAGAGTACACTCCGGTTTTTTTGTGTGTTATATCTCCATAACATGAAAAATATATTCAAGTTAATCCTTAAATAACGAAATTTGTAAAAATTTCCCTTACTTCGTATTTCTAGCAAAAAGTCCACGTCTACATCATTAGGTGAGATTTGCAAATTATTATTCTTACCTGTTCCGAAATGAGTTTAATTGTAAAGTTAACGGTAACTTCTCACTGACATGGTATCATTTTATACTAAAAGCTGCTGAAGAAAGCATTCATTTATCAACATTTTTCTCCATTTCAAGAGAAAACTCTCGCATATAAGGTGGGTTTTCCAAATTAATATGAAATGTTACACCCGTCCTTAAAAAGTTAAGATAAGCAAATATCAAGCCATATAGGTATGGGAGGAATATGGATTACCTCTGGGGAGTTTATCCTCATATGGACATATTAATTTTAACCATTTAATAACAGGGATGGTAATGTTGATGTTTTGTTTAATGGATTAATAAAAGCCGTTTGCTTAATATTTTTACTCTGTAAATGGGTTTTTTGTTAAGGATAAAAGGAATCCTTTTCTGTACATGGGAATCCCTGCTCTATATGGGGAATCCCTAATAAAAAGGTTGTAAGAAAAGAACTTTCAATGGAGATTAGTAAAGTACTTACCAGCTGTGGTGAAACTGGCAACAAACAGACCGAAGCTTCTGTTGGCGACAAACAGTTCCTCAGCATCGTTGGATTTGGTGCTCTTACGTCCAGCAACAATACCGATAATGAGAATGATAAGATAAAACACCGCAATAACTACCAAACCGATAACGTTCACCGCCATGTTTTAACTAAAAAATCTTACAACAAGTATGTCTGTGTGTCCCCGGTAAACAGAACACAATCTGTAAGGCATATTGAAATAAACAGTGTATATGTATGTCACGTTTATCAGTGTAGTAGTATAGTCTGATACCGTACACCCCACTATGAATATGCATGGGATATAACCGAGGCTTTATCAATGCTATGGCGGGTTGCTATGCCTAGTTCCCCAAAAGTACTGCCCGCGTCCAGCCGTGTACTGTTATGACGCGTCCTCAGGTATTTATAGGTAGATCTATCGGAATCCCCTGTCAAAGAATAGATTATTGTATTCAATTCAATTGAAATTAGATTATTATCGTGTCACATATAAAAGGTACAAGTATTACAATCTCTAAAATATGTCTGCTCACCCACCTTTACATCCAGTCTACTATATACACTCACTCTTCCCCTATCACTCTAGACTGTAACAGTATTACATATGTCTGCTCACCCACCTTTACATCCAGTCTACTATATACACTCACTCTTCCCCTATCACTCTAGACTGTAACAGTATTACATATGTCTGCTCACCCACCTTTACATCCAGTCTACTATATACACTCACTCTTCCCCTATCACTCTAGACTGTAACAGTATTACATATGTCTGCTCACCCACCTTTACATCCAGTCTACTATATACACTCACTCTTCCCCTATCACTCTAGACTGTAACAGTATTACATATGTCTGCTCATCCACCTTTACATCCAGTCTGCTATATACACTCACTCTTCCCCTATCACTCTAGACTGTAACAGTATTACATATATGTACATAATTATGAATAACAAGTTTTCCCAAAATATTGAAATAATTGACATTAAAAGACACATTACTGCTTAATTATAGACCAAGTTGCGACATCGATTCAGAATATTATCACAGGTTTTGGCACAGGACCTCGCCAAGTAAAGCCCCTATCTCACATACACGATTTAGGAAATTGCGAACACGATTTAAGAAAAGTTGAAAAATCGTGTTGATTCGTGCTCGACCTTGTGGTTTATGCAAATTTCTTAACCAAACACGACCGTCATACGACCAAAAACGACCCTCATACGACCCTCATACGACCTTCATACGACTGAACACGACACTCATTCGACTGTCATAAGATATTCATACGATACAACACGATTTAACCTCATTTAACACGACTCCAATACGACTGTCACACGACCAAACACGACTGTCATACGACTTAACACGAATCAACACGACCGCCATACGATTAAACACGAATCATTACGATGTCCATACGACTACAAAAATAAAAACGATCTCCATACGACTGAGCAAGACCTTCATACGACATATTATTGTTTATTTTGGTAACGTGGGTCATGTAGCATATAAGCTGCATTGCAATAGCATTTCTGTGTCAATTTTCATCATGTTCAACAACGAACAAGACCCGTAAGAAG
Source organism: Mizuhopecten yessoensis (assembly GCF_002113885.1). Lineage (NCBI taxonomy): Eukaryota > Metazoa > Mollusca > Bivalvia > Pectinida > Pectinidae > Mizuhopecten > Mizuhopecten yessoensis. Next base: position 273,609 of record NW_018405253.1, read on the forward strand.
CAGCTTTGGAGGAGGAGGAAGAACTTCTCGTAGCTATGGCTTTGATGGTGAGGGGTAGGAGGCAGCGTAGGCGTCGCAGAGTGAGGAACATGAAGAGATTCTGGGTTCGACCATGGTTGTTGGGGAGACCACTGTATGTTTTCGCGATAAAACTCCGCTAATTCCACTTCCTAGCGGTCACTGAAAATATACCAAGTGGTGCGTCTTTTGATCGGTTGGGAAGACACATCATCACTGGGATTGATGGATGTTTTTTTTTATTTGGTCTGCCTTTCTTGGTTGGTTTGGGTCCGGTTAGCTCAGCGGTACCAGCGACACCATCATGATCTGGCCCGGTTAGCACAGTGGTAGATTCAGTGTAAGATTGATGTGAAATGTCTTCAGATGGAGATGAATGTGGAGGTGATGGTGCTGGAATGTTGAATGGACTATCCTCCTGCTCAGATGGCTGCTCAGATGGCTGGATGTCAGTTTCAGTTGTTGTATTTGTTTTTGTTGGCAATTTTTTCGTGGTGGTTCAGAGGTTTCAGCTGGCTCATCTTGTCCCTGTGTACCGGGTGGATTTCTATCCATGGCTGGTAGTGAAGGATGGTTCCCTTTCAAAGGTTTTGCTTGGAGGAGCTTCCGTTTCGGCCGCCTGAAGTTTGGCATGGCTGTAGAATGAGCTTTCACTTTCAGGGGGTTTCCCACGTTCTCACTCAGTCACATGATGGGCTCTTCCGGTCGTATGACAAACGTATGGATTTCGTGTTCAGGCGTATGAGAGTCGTATGAAAGGCGTATGAAAGTCGTGTTGAATCGTGTTAAAACGTATGAAGGTCGTATGAGTTTCTTCCCACGCTCCCCAACACGACTGAACGCGACTGTTAACGATCTTCATACGACTGAACACGATCTTCATACGATTGAACACGACTGTCATACGACCTTCATACAACTGAACACGACTTCTCAGCTCGGCTTAAATCGTGTTAAAAAAAATTGCATTGCAAATATAATAATTATAATAACACGATTTAAGCCTAGCTGCGACGTCAATACGAACGCGCGCGACCGACCATGACTTAACACGAGTGAACACGAATGCGCGACCTTCATACGTTCTAACACGATTTAAGGAAAAACGTTAAATCGTGTTCATTCGTGTTCAGATCGGTGAATGTGAGATAGGGGCTTAGTGTTGCTTAGAATTACAACTAACTTTTTATCTTTACTCATGTTGTAAAAATCACTTGTGATTTTACTGGCCTCCTGCAATAGACCTGATCGGAGATCATCATACAAGTTACATTCTATTAAAACATGACTTTCTGTTTCTACCACGCTTTTACATGCGAAACACTTTCTTTCACTCAAAGGTTTCTCTCATACCGGCCTGTTTCGATGCGTATCGGTGCAACCCCACACCTAAACTTTCTACCTCATAATTAAAGTTAAATAACCTGTACGTACGTAGTTTGTTACCTCCAGAAATACAATTTTTGGCTCCGGGACGATTAAGTTTCCTTTTCCAATTTTCAATAAACAATTCCAAGCCACGGATTTAGCTATTAACAAACCAGGTGCTCTACCCGGTGGTATAACTTTATATTCTATATGCAGTGTACTACAATGTATATTGTTCAGGTATAATACACACTATATTGTATTATGTAATATTACTTAATGTACAGTACTGCATTATATACTGTGTTATAATATATTCTGTACGTAGCATATATGTTGTAGACTCTGTTTGAAGTGTTGTGTATTACATATATCTATCTATTTTACAGCGTATTAAATTCATTGTAATCAATGCATGACAAAGAACATCTTCTGTATTCCCCATCGTTCACATGATGAATGGATATACGTGCACAGACAGAAGTAAGGTACTTGGTGTGAGGTAAGGTAAACTTATCCCTTTATCAATCAATGTTATCAACGGGGTGCATAGGTTTTATTACAAGCTTTGTCAGTCTTCTCACGCAAAACACGAGACGATGATAAATTGTCGTGTGACCTATGATTGCCAACATCACATACATGGGCTGTCAGCGGCCGGTGTACTGTGAACCGTTTTACGTTCACGCCACTGCTACAGAACACCAAATGTCAGCGGGCCTTTCCTGTCTGGTTAGAATACCAAACCAATTTACATGTGGATAGGTCAAGTTAATGATTACGTTAGGTGTCCTACACATTTATGCTGCTCTGATTTTAAATTGTGATAAAATCGTGAAGAGGTTGTTGACTTACTGTCTGTGTTTAACATTGCATCTGATAAATAGCTTAGCTATAACACTGATTTCAGACATCGTAACGTTATCAACGTCTGCTATAGCTCAAGCATATCCTGTAATTGTATAACTAGGTTTTTTGCGTTTTAATTAGAAAACCGGATAACTTTGATGCTCTGAAATGTCATTCATATGAATGCAAATGAGGTGTCCTGTTATTGATTGACAAAGGCAAGATGCACTGTTGAAGCACGAATAAAAATATGAAAAAGGAAAATAGATTATTCAGCGTAAGGTGTTGAAACATATCTGATGTTGTAAACACCTATTCTCGATCAAGCAATTCCAGTACACTTTCTGCTCCTGTACTGCTTGTCAACAAACAGTTCTAGTACACTTTCTACTACTAGTCAAACATTAATTCTAGTACACTTTCTGCTGCAATACTGCTAGTCAAAATATGTTCTAGTGCCATTTCTGCTACTATACTGCTAGTACAACATTAGTTCTAGTACACTGTGTACTGCGAGTCAACCAACAGCTTAGTTCACTTTCTAGTACACTTTCTACTGCTCGTCAAATAAGGTTTGAGTTACTTTATGCTGCTATACTGCTAGTCAAACATAAATTCTAGACACGTTTTTTTCTGCTACTTTACTGCTAGTCAATCATTAGTTCTAGACACTTTCTGCTGATAAACTGCTAGTATCCCAACTTATTTTATACACTTTCTGCTGCTATACTGCTTGTCAGCCAACAGTTCTAGTACCCTTTCTGCTGCTATACAGCTTGTCAGCCAACAGTTCTAGTACACTTTCTGCTGCTATACTGCTTGTCAGCCAACAGTTCTAGTACACTTTCTGCTGATATACTGCTTGTCAGCCAACAGTTCTAGTTGCCTTTCTGCTGCTATACTGCTTAACAACCAACAGTTCTAGCATACNTACGTTTTAATGTATAAATGGTGACCAGAGTTACCTAGATTATCATGTTTGTAATGTATAAATGGTGACCAGAGTTACCTGGATTATCATGTTTGTAATGAATAAATGGTGACCCGAGTTACCTAGATCATCATGTTTGTAATGTATAAATGGGAACCAGAGTTACTTAGATTGTTATGTTTGTAACGATTAAATGGTGACCAGAGTTACATTGATTGTCATGTTTGTAATGAATAAATGGTGACCAGAGTTACCTAGATTGTCATGTTTGTAATGTATAAATGGGGACCAAAGTTAACTAGATTATCATGTTTGTAATGTATAAATGGTGACCAGAGTTACCTGGATTGTCATGTTTGTAATGAATAAATGGTGACCCGAGTTACCTAGATCGTCATGTTTGTAATGTATAAATGGGAACCAGAGTTACTTAGATTGTTATGTTTGTAACGATTAAATGGTGACCAGAGTTACATTGATTGTCATGTTTGTAATGTATAAATGGTGACCAGAGTTTCCTAGATTATCATGTTTGTAATGTATAAATGGGGACCAGAGTTACCTTGATCTTCATGTTTGTAATGTATAAATGGGGACCAGAGTTTCCTAGATTGTCATGTTTTAAATGTTTGAATGGGGACCAGAGTTACCTCGATCGTCATGTTTGTAATGTATAAATGGGGACCAGAGTTTCCTAGATTATCATGTTTGTAATGTATAAATGGGGACCAGAGTTACCTAGATTGTCATGTTTGTAATAATTAAATGGTGACCAGAGTTACATTGATTGTCATGTTTGTAATGTATAAATGGGGACCAAAATTACCTAGATTGTCATGTTTGTAATTTATAAATGGGGACCAGAGTTACGTAGATTATCATGCTTGTTATGTATAAATGGGGAGCAGAGTTACCTAGATTGTTATGTTTGTAATGTATCTATGGGGACCAGAGTTACATTGATTGTCATGTTTGTAATGTATAAA
>NW_018405253.1:287725-287812 GCF_002113885.1 Mizuhopecten yessoensis
TTGCTGCTATACTGCTTAACAACCAACAGTTTTAGTTCCCTTTGCTGCTATACTGCTTGTCAGCCAACAGTTCTAGTACACTTTCTG